>NC_140988.1:74024538-74247848 GCF_052327205.1 Somniosus microcephalus | reverse complement strand
CATTATCCGCTCATTAGTGATAGAGTGACGTCGAGGTCGACCAATCGTACGCTGGGTTCCTGGCGCGTGTGGGCGGGCCCTCCTACAGTCGAGTGATGGGACGATTGACCAATCCTACGCTTTGGTGACCTGACGGTCGACCAATCGGTGCGTGTGTGGGCGGGCCTTATCGTTCTGAACCGAGGTGAGTAGCCGCCATCTTGCTTCCGATTCTTTTTTCCCGCTTTCTGCGTCTTTCTTTTCAATATTACATTTCCAGCAAAAAAAAATTGCTTTTAATTAAATTGTTTTTAAAAAAACTTCATTCATTTGTAAATATTTTCTCTAACCTGAAGATTCTTTTTCCTACCCTTTCCCCATTTTGTAAGGCCTCAGAAAACTAGGCCTCAAAGCCTGGGCCTCTCCTGCCCAGGAATGCCAGAGCTAGGTAATTGTCCCACGGCTTCTGCTAAGCTCCCCACCCCCACCCCCCCGTGTCACGTTACCGCGGGGCAATCGGCGTCAGCCACGAGGGTCAGGGGACATACACAGGGTGCGCGCGCAGCAGGAGCAGCGGAGACGCGGCGTCTCTCTCTGTTCCCCCGCTCGGCTCGGGTGGGGGGGCGGGGCTCTCGGGGAGTGCGGATCTCGGGCGGGGCTTGGAGAGCGGGAAGGTTTACCCCGGCAACCGGGCCCGCCGGCCGTCCTCTCACAGCCGCAATCGGCGGTCTTGAAGTCAGCTCGGGAGGGCAGGGCTCCGGAGAGCGGGGAGGGCGGGGCTCCGGAGAGCGGGAGGGCTCGTGCTCGGGAGGGCGGGGGGCGGGGCTCGGGACATCGGGGGGACGGGAGATCGGGGGGCGGGACATCGGGGCGGCGGGACATCGGGAGATCGGGGGGCGGGACATCGGAGATCGCGGGGCGGGACATCAGGAGATCGGGGGGCAGGACATCGGGAGATCGGGGGCGGGACATCGGGGGGCGGGACATCCGGGAGATCGGTGGGCGGGAGATCGGTGGGCGGGACATCGGGGGGCGGACATCGGGAGATCGGGGGGCGGGGAGATCGGGGGGGCGGGAGATCGGGGGACGGGAGATCGGGGGGCGGGGACATCGGGAGATCGGGGGGCGGGGGTCGGTGCTCGGGGACTCCCCCCCCTCCCCCCCTCCTCCCCCTTCCTCCCCTTCCTCCTCCCCGCTCCCCCATCCACCCCCCTCCTCCCCCCTCCCTTCTCCCCCCCTTTCCCCCTCCCCCCCTTCCCTCCCGTCCCCATTCCCCCCTTCCCCCCTCTCCCCCCTCCCCACTCCTCCCCTCTTTCCCCCCTCCTTCCCCCCCTTCCCCCCCCTCCCCTTCCCCCTTTCCCCCCAGTCGTGCTCTCTTCTTCCCCCGTCGCTCTCTCTCTCTTCCCCCCAGTCGCTCTCTCTCTTCCCCCCAGTCGCTCTCTCTCTTCCCCCCAGTCGCTCTCTCTCTTCCCCCAGTCGCTCTCTCCCTTCCCCCCAGTCGCTCTCTCTCTTCCCCCCAGTCACTCTCTCTCTCTCTTCCAAACAACAACATGCCCTCAAAAGACCCTGGGCACCGCCGGGCACTTCAGCTCGTCAATCTATCTATCTATCTATCTATCTGTCTTATCTTTATTATATATATAAAGCGGTTCCGTACGTTTTGTCTGTCCGGCTATATGCTCGAAAGTTATAGGTCGTACCTGCGCGTGCATTACCTCCAAAGAAAGCTTACCGTTCCGGGACGGTCATAAGCATATTTACTTTTCGGTCGGACGAAAATTGTTCGCGCCTTATGCAAAAAAACCTCAAAATTAAACTCATTATCTGCTATTAGCATTGATTGACTGACGTCAAGGTTCGACCAATCCTGTGCTGTCACGATTGACCAATCCTACAGTTCAGTCGCCTGATGGTTGACCAGTCGCTTGTGTGGGCGGGTCTAATCGTTTTCATCTCAGGGATCTGGCAGCCATTGCCTCAAGCTAAAAACCCCATTTACTTCCAGCTCCAAAATCTGCTAATCCAGCTTTGAAAAAGTAGTATCTCTTTTAAAAATAACATTACATTTACCAAAAACGTTTTATAAGTACTTTCAACTTTCAAGGTATTCAAAAGGTAGAAATGTTGCCCGGCAGCAGATTGACAGAGGGACACAGAGACAGGCCCAAAGCCTGGGACTCGATTTAAAATGTTGCCCAGCAGCAGATTCACATAGGGACAGAGGCACAGGCCTGAAAGCTGGGACTCGATTTAAAATGTTGCCCGGCAGCAGATTCACACAGGGACAGACAGACAGGCCCCAAAGCCTGGGACTCGATTTAAAATGTTGCCCGGCAGCAGATTCACAGAGGGACAGAGACAGGGCTGAAAGCCTGGGACTCGATTTAAACCGCCCGGCCCAAAACAGCCCTGGCAACGCGGGGCCCCCCCAGCTAGTATAAGATAAAGAAGTAATTAAATAACAGAGGTAGATTCTGAGGCCTCCCACTGGGAGGAAATGGGAGTGTAGTGACCCAAAATTTTTTTATTTTTTATTATTCATTCCTGGGATCTGGGCGTTGCTGGCAAGGCCAGCATTTATTGCCCATCCCTAATTGCCCTCGAGAAGGTGGTGGTGAGCTGCCTTCTTAAACCGCTGCAGTCCGTGTGGTGAAGGTACTCCCACAGTGCTGTGAGGGAGGGAGATCCAGGATTTTGACCCAGCGATGATGAAGGAACGGCGATATATTTCCAAGTCAGGATGGCATGTGACTTGGAGTGGAACTTGCAGGTGATGGTGTTCCCATACGCCTGCTGCCCTTGTCCTTCTTGGTGGTAGAGGCCATGGGTATGGGAGGTGCTGCCGAAGAAGTCTTGGCAAGTTACTGTAGTTCATCTTGTAGATGGTACACACTGCAGCCACTGTGCACCGGCAGTGGAGGGAGTGAATGTTTAAGGTGGTGGATGGAGTACCAGTCAAGTGGGCTGCTTTGTCCTGGATGGTGTCAAGCTTCTTGAGTGTTGTTGGAGCTGCACTCATCCAGGCAAGTGGAGAATATTCCATCACACTCCTGACTTGTGCCTTGTAGATGGTGGAAAGGCTTTGCGGAGTCAGGAGGTGCAGAATACCAAGCCTCTGACCTGCTCTTGTAGTCACAGTTAAGTTTCTGGTCAATGGTGAATCCCAGGATGTTGATAGTGGGGGATTCGGTGATGGTAATGCCATTGAATGTCAAGGGGTAGTGGTTAGACTCTCACTTGTTGGAGATAGTTATTGCCTGGCATTTTTGAGGCGCAAATGTTACTTGCCACTTATCAGCCCAAGCCCTGAACGTCGTCCAGGTCTTGTTGCATTCAGGCACGGACTGCTTCATTATTGAGGAGTTGTGAATGGAACTGAACACTGTGCAATTATCAGCGAACATTCCCGCTTCTGACCTTATGATGGAGCAGCTGAAATGGTTCTGGCCTAGGACACTGCCCTGAGGAACATCTGCAGCGATGTCCTGGGGCTGTGATGGTTGGCCTCCAACAACTACAACCATCTTCCTTTGTGCCAGGTATGACTCCAGCCAGTGAAGGGTTTTCCCCCTGATTCCCACTGACTTCAATTTTACGAGGGCTTCTTGATGCCACACTTGGTCAAATGCTGCCTTGATGTCAAGGGCAGTCATTCTCACCTCACCTCTGGAATTCATCTCTTTTGTCCATATTTGGACCAAGGCTGTAATAAGGTCTGGAGCTGAGTGGTCCCTGGCGGAACCCAAACTGGGCATCAGTGAGCAGGTTATTAGTGATTCAGTGCTGCTTGATAGCACTGTCGATGATAACTTCCATCACTTTGCTGGTGATTGAGCGTAGACTGATGGGGCGGTAATTGGCCGGATTGGATTTGTCCTGCTTTTTGTAGACAGGACATACTTGGGAAGTTTTCCACATTGTCGGGTAGATGCCAGTGTTGTAGCTGTACTGGAACAGTTTGGCTAGAAGTGCGGCTAGTTCTGGAGCACAAGCCTTCAGCACAACAGCTGGGATGTTGTCAGGGCCCATAATTTTTGCTGTATCCAGTGCGCTCAGCCATTTCTTGATATCACGTGGAGTGAGTCGAATTGGCTGAAGGCTAGCTTCTGTGATGGTTTGAACCTCAGGAGGAGGCTGATATGGATCATTCACTCGACACTTCTGGCTGAAGATGGTTGCAAACGCTTCAGCCTTGTCTTTTGCACTCACGTTCTGGACTCTGTCATCATTGAGGATGGGGATATTCATGGAGCCTCCTCCTTTCGTTAGTTGTTTAATTGTCCACCACCATTCACAACTGGATGTGGCAGGACTGCAGAGCTTTGATCTGATCCGTTGATTGTGGGATGGCTTAGCCCTGTCTATAGCATGCTGCTTCCACTGTTTAACATGAATGTAATCCTGTGTTGCAGCTTCCCCAGTTTGGCACCTCATATTTTAGGTATGCCTGGTGCTGCTCCTAGCATGCTCTTCTACACTCCTCATTGAACCAGGGTTGGTCCTCTGGCTTGATGGTAATGGTAGAGTGAGGGATATGCCAGGCCATGAGGTCACAGATTGTGGTGGAATTCAATTCTCTGCTGCTCAGTGCCCACAATATTGGGAAATGACTTACCGCCCCATGGCCGCAGCCAACCTCCTTTGGGTCTCTCGCGGGGTGGCCAGAGCACCCCCTCCCCCCACCGATTTAATGAATTAAAATGCAAACCGGGGCCCTGTGACGTACATCGCACTCCGATTGCCAGTGGCGTGAGTACTGGTTGAAGTTTGCACCAGGTACACACTGTCCAGTTTCAGCTGGCAGTCCAGCCAAGGAGAATCCCACAGGTAAGTCTGTGCTTATTTTCGTGGGGCCAGGAAGAGCAGCAATGATACCTTCTTCCAGCCAAGAGCACAGTCCTGCTGCCTGATACTGTGCTGACCCAGAGCAAGCGGGCTGCCCCTGCACCTTTCATTTCAGCACCATTGAGCAGTCAGCCATCAGCTAGCCAATAGTTAACATCTACCACATAAAGTGGTAACGACGTGCTTTAATTAAATCAAGATTCCTATTTTAAAACAGAACTTGTGTATTCCATTGCCACACGCTTGGTACAATGTGTGGTCTCTTTAAAGCATTGTGCAGTATCTCTTGTGAAGTTTAAATTACATTTTTAGAATGCACTCCTCTACTGGGGATTAATGTTCACTCAACAGCAATTTAGATTATGTTATTTTGATAAACTATCTATCAATTCCCAGTACAGTCTCACATTCTTAGACTGTAATTTAAATATCATTCAAAACATACCGCACACAGTGCGAAAGAGATCCCACAGCATGGAAGTTAGAAATATCTAGTATCAGCTATACTTTATAGTATAGGCATGTGAAGATTCAGTATCATAATAGGGATTACCAAGCTGCTTAAAGCGTGAGGTTATCATTGTGTCTATTACTCAGACTGGTGTTCCCTTTTATGGCTGTAGAATGTGAGTGTGACAGTTCCAGTGATGTAAACCTACAGAGGCAGGCAAGGAGGTACAACAGAAAGTGGGAAAGGAAGGAATCCATTATTAATTGATGTAACAAAATGTTATCTCAGTTAAACAAGATGAGAGGAATCTTAGGTACCAAACTGAGCCTTTATTGGAAGATAAAGGTATATAGAACAGGCAGGCAGTGCAGGAACCCTCCAGGAATGTGGCACTCACAAACCTCGAAGGAGAGCAGTCCAGAGCACAGCATCATGTGGCAAAGGACTGCACGGGGGCACAGCAAATACAGTGGTCACATTGAATTCGATAGTCAGGGGGATAGACTGGCGTTTCTGGAACTGCCGACATGAGTCCCGCATGGTATTTATTAATGACTTAGCTGATGTCATAGAAAGTCATATATCCAAATTTGCCGATGGCACAAAGATAGGCGGCATTGTAGGCAGTGTAGATGAAAGCATAAAATTACAAAGGTATATCGACAGATTAAGTGAATGGGCAAAACTGTGGCAAATGGATTTCAATGTAGGCAAATGTGAGGTCATCAGGCTACAGGACGATATAGATGGGTTGGTCAGATAGGCAGAACAGTGGCAAATGGAATTTAACCCTGAAAAGTGTGAGGTGATGCATTTTGGGAGGACTAACAAGGCAAGGGAATACACAATGAATGGTAGGACCCAAGGAAAGACAGAGGATCAGAGGGACCTTGGTGTGCATGTACATAGATCCCTGAAGGCAGCACAACAGGTAGATAAGGTGGTTAAAAAGGCATATGGGATACTTGCCTTCATTAGCCGAGGCATAGAATATAAGAGCAGGGAGGTTATGATGGAGCTGTACAAAATACTAGTTAGGCCACAGCTGGAATACTGTGTGCAGTTCTGGTCGCCACACTATAGGAAGGATGTGATTGCATTGGAAAGGGTGCAGAGGAGATTCACCATGATGTTACCTGGGCTGGAACGCTTCAGCTATGAAGAGAGACTGGAAAGGCTGGCGTTGTTTTCCTTAGAGCTGAGAAGGTTGAGGGGGACCTGATTGATGTGTACAAAATTATGAGGGGCATGGATAGGGTAGATAGAAAGGAACTTTTCCCCTTCGTAGAGGGGTCAATAACCAGGGGGCATAATTTCAAAGTAAGGGGCAGGAGGTTTAGAGGGGATTTGAGGAAAAACTTTTTCACCCAGAGGGTGGTTGGAATCTGGAACTCACTGCCTGAAAGGGTGGTAGAGGCAGGAACCCTCACAACATTCAAGAAGCATTTAGGTGAGCACTTGAAACGCCATAGCATACAAGGCTATGGACCACGTGCTGGAAAATGGGATTAGAATAGACAGAGCTTGATGGCTGGCGCGGACACGATGGGCCGAAGGGCCTCTTTCTGTGCTGTACATAGAAACATAGGAGCAGGAGTAGGCCATTCAGCCCCTCGAGCCCGCTCCGCCATTTAATGAGATCATGGCTGATCATCCAAATTCAGTACCCTGTCCCTGCTTTCTCCCCATATCCCTTGATCCCTTTAGCCTCAGGAAATATATCCAACTCCTTCTTGAATATATTTTTAATGAATTGGCCTCAACTGCCCAGTGTGGCAGAGAATTCCACAGGTTCACCACTCTTTGGGTGAAGAAATTCCTCCTCATCTCAGTCCTAAATGGCTTACCCCTTATCCTTAGACTGTGACGCCTGGTTCTGGACTTCCCCGCCATCAGGAACATCCTTCCTGCATCTAGTCTGTCTAGTCCTGTTAGAATTTTATAAGTTTCAATGAGATCCCCTCTCATTCTTCTAAACTCTAGCGAATATAAGCCTAATCGTCCCAATCTCTCCTCATACGTCATTCCTGCCATCCCAGGTATTAGTCTGGTGAATCTTCGCTGCACTCTCTCATGGCAAGGACATCCCTCCTCAGATAAGGTAACAAAACTGCACACAATGCTCAAGGTGGGGTATAACCAAGGCCCTGTACAACTGCAGCAAGACATCCTTGCTCCTGTACTTGAATCCTCTCGCTATGAAGGCCAACATACCATTTACCTTCTTAACCGCCTGCTGCACCTGCATGCTTACCTTCAGCAACTGGTGCACAAGGACACCCAGGTCTCATTGCACATCATCTTTTCCCAATCTATTGCCGTTCACGTAATAATCTGTCTTCCTCTTTTTGCCACCAAAGTGGATAACCTCGCATTTATCCACATTATACTGCATTTGTCATGCATCTGCCCAATCACCCAACCTGTCCAAATCGTACTGGAGTTTCTCTGCATCCTCGTCCCAGCACACATGCCCACCCAGCTTTGTGTCGTCTGCAAAGTTGGAGATATATAACTCTATGCTGTATAACTCTCTGACTCTATGACTTTGGACCTAAAAAGGATAGAACAGAATACTTTCTAAATGGTGAAAAGCTAAAAACAGTGGAGGTCCAAAGAGACTTAGGGGTCCAGGTACATAGATCATTAAAATGTCATGAACAGGTACAGAAAATAATCAAAAAGGCTAATGGAATGCTGGCCCTTTATATCTAGAGGACTAGAATACAAGGGGGTAGAAGTTATGCTGCCTCTGTACAAAACCCTGGTTAGACCATACCTGGAGTACTGTGAGCAATTCTGGGCACCACACCTTAGGAAGGATATATTGGCCTTGGAGGGAGTGCAGCGTAGGTTTATCAGATTGATGCCTGTTCTTCAAGGGTTAAGTTATGAGGAGAGATTACACAAATTAGTGTTGTATTAGGGTTGTTTTCCCTAGACTTTAGAAGGTTAAAGGGTGATCTGATTGCAGTTTTCAAGATATTAAGGGGAACAGATAGGGTAGATAGAGAGAAACTATTTCCACTGGTTGGGGATTCTAGGACTGGGGGCATAGTCTAAAGATTAGAGCCAGACCTTTCAGGAGTGAAATTAGGAAACACTTCTACACACAAAGGGTATTAGAAGTTTGGAACGCTCTTCCATAAACAGCAATTGATGCTAGAAAAATTGTTAATTTTAAATCTGAGGTTGATAGCTTATTGTTAACCAAAGGTACTAAGGGATATGGGGCAAAGGCATATCTCTTAATAGGCAAAGGTATATGGAGTTAGGTCGCAGATCAGTCATGATCTCATTGAATGGCAGAACAGGCTCAAGGGGCTCAATGGCCTACTCTTGTTCCTATGTTCCTACATTCCTATGGTTCTGTGGTGTGTTGCCTTCCTGGTGCCAGGGTAAAAGATATCACAGAATGATGCAAAACATTCTCTGGGGGAAAGGGGAACAGCTGGAAGTTGTGGTCCATATTGGAACCAATGACATAGGAAGAAAATGGGTTGAGGTTCTGCAGTCACAGAGTTTCAGAAGCTAGGGAGGAAGTTAAAGAGCAGGACCTCAAAACGGTAATCTCTGGATTACTCCCAGTGCCATGTGCTAGTGAGTATAGGAGCAGTAAGATATGGCAGGTTAGTGCGTGGCTGCAGAAATGTTGCAGGAGGGAGGGCTTCAGATTCCTGGGTCATTGGGACAAGTTTTGCGGCAGGAGGGACATGCACAATATGGACAGGCTGCACCTCAACAGGGCTGGGACCAATGTCCTTGTGGGGTGGTTAACTAGTGTTGTGGGGGAGCATTTAAACTAATTTGGCTGGGGGAGAGGCATCAGGATGAAGCATTAGAGAGGAGGAACAAGAAGCACAGAGGACTGGGGGAGGCAAATAACATTAAAATAAAGAGCAGTTCAGAATCAGGAGTGATCAGACAGGGGGGAAATATGAGGTAGACTAAGATGGGTTTGGAATGCTTGTGTGTTAATGATTGGAATGCTTGTGTGAGCATGGTAAATAAGGCTGTTGAGCTACAGGCACAAATTGCCATGTGCGATTATGATCTGGTGGGATTATGATTTAGTGGGATTATGATTTAGTGGGATTATGATTTAGTGGGATTATGAATTAGTGGGATTATGATATAGTGGGATTATGATTTAGTGGGATTATGGTATAGTGGGATTATGATTTAGTGGGATTATGATTTAGTGGGATTATGATTTAGTAGGATTATGATTTAGTAGGATTATGATTTAGTGGGATTATGGTATAGTGGGATTATGATTTAGTGGGATTATGATTTAGTGGGATTATGATTTAGTGGGATTATGATATAGTGGCAGTAAGCGAGACCTGGCTCAAACAAGGGGAGGATTGGGATCTTAATATTCCTGGCTACAAAGTATTCAGGCAAAAAAGGGAAGGAAAAAAAGGAGGGTGGTGGCAGTATTGATCAAAGGTACTGTTACAGCACTAAAAAGGGATGATGTACTTGAGGGTCCAAAGACAGAGACCTAGAAATCTGATAATGGGGTAAAATGGGTGCTGTAATGCGGGGCGAGGTTAACTCCCGGCCGTAAAAGGATGGCAGGCAGCAGTTATATTGGTGCTGCCTGCTAATTTAAAGGATCAGAGCACAGAACCTACCGTGCAACACACTATTTCAGGCGGTGCGCCCAGCAGGAGGCCCAATTTAATGTGGCCGTAGCGCTCCTGGAGCGAGGCAGAGCTTTCTTAAAGCTAGCCTGTCATTTTAGAAAGCAGTCTCAAGCCCTTAAAGGGGAACTGCCTTCTTAAATAAAATAAAAACATTTTAAAATAGGCAACGGAGAATTCCAAAATGGCACTCGTAAAGCTGAACTGACTTCTGCATGTAAAAAAATGGTAGAAGTGCTTCAGCACTAACACAAATGGCTCAACATGCCAGGGAAAGGGCACCCCGCATCTCACACACAGCACTCCAGCTTTGGAAGAGTGGTCCTCTACCTACAGGACGCCAGGAGGCCCTCCAGAAAGAAGGATGTGGGACCAGGTCACAAGGCGGTCACTGCCAGCAGTGTCGCCTTCAGGACCTGGCTCCAGTGCCCAAAGAAGTTTCATGACCTCAGACCACTGGTCAAAGTCAGTGAATGCATCTTCAAAAACCGTCACCTACCAGCTGCACCACAAGCTTCACACACTGCTCAATGCACAACTCCCTCCCGCCCCATCACTCACCTACCAACAATCTCTACCAAACACAAGGCATAACTCACATTCCTAGCTTCACCTCACCCCCTTTGAGGAGACGCTGCTGGCCATTCTTGGCAGGGGCATGGCTGAGCCCTTGGCCAGCGGCGGGGCTGAAAGAATACAAGATCCTGGTATCCTCATATGTTATCCTCCTTCTTACATCACAATTCCCCCTCACAATTTCTTCTGATGTACAAGTTACGCATGATGTAAGCATGCACCTCTTGCTTTCCCGCCCTCCCTTCACCACAACCCTACCCTTGTACCTTCTTCATTTCACAAACCCAAGAAATCCAGCCAGCCCAGCCAGTGGTTGACCAAGAAGAGGGAGAGGAAAGTGATGACAAAGAAGAACCATCATCACTCGATTTCACACTCCCAGCTGCCAACTCCTTGAGGTCATCCTGCAAGGCCATCTACAGTGTCCCCCACTGAAAGTCAGCAGCCTTCCACCAGCCATGCTGCAGCCACTGGGGTAGCACTGCATGACATCAGTAGGATAGGCAAAGGCACACACAAGACAGTCACTAAGGGAATGCATAAGGGTGATGAGTTGATTTCTTGATGTCATTTTGGATGCATATATAGATAAAGTTGGATTGGACAGTTTGCTTTGTGGTTGCTTTTATTTCAGCATTGTGGCCAAGGGTATGTTGTGATGGTCAGTAACAGAGGGAAGTTAAGGTGTGGGACTAATGTTGAAAGGGGAATTGGTGTTGTGGTCACAGATGGATGATTCCATCCCAGAAATCCCAGCCAGAAAGGCGCTGTCTGGGTTGCATCCTTCCTTCTGCTTCCTCTTCTTCTGCGTCTTCCTCTTCTGCGACTTCCTCTTCTGCTTCTTCTTCTGCTTCTTCCTCTTCACTCTGTAAGCAGCTTGCCCCCTTTGCTCCCTTGGCTTCATCTCCATGTGCCCCCCAGGTCTGTGAGCAAGTGGTCTCAGAATCAAAATACTGCGGATGCTGGAAATCTGAAATAAAAGCAGAAAATGCTGGAAATACTCAGCAGGTCAGGCAGCATCTCGACCTGAAATGTTAACTCTGTTTCGTTTCCACAGATGCTGCCTGACCTGTTGAGTATTTCCAGCTTTTACTGTCTTCTCAGAGGCCTTCCATTACCATCCAAAGCCTTGCAAGCATCCAGCAGCACTCCCTGTACACTTTAACAACTTTTTAAATATATTGCACCAAGCCATTACTACTATAAAATATAAAAGTCCACACGCTAAAATACAAACTTACCTGAAAGATTTGTATCTCCCTTTAAGAAGCGCTGATTGCGTCTCTCCAGGGCTGCTTCCGCACGCTTTGCTGTGCGTATTTAGGACAAGGCTTTATGATTTGCGGGAAAGTCCAAAATAGTAGTCGTGGTGACAAAAAAGGCGTTGCATGCTGATTGACGTCACAAGCTGCTCATTAACATTTGAGAAGCCAGCGCTGGCAACAGCAGCGCCACGGCCCTCACTAAAATGGTGGCCACCGTGTCCCACGCCAGAAGCAGGCGGAAGTGAGGCAGCCACCATGTATTCAACAAATCCGGTCTTAACGGCCGACACTACAACGGAGAATTTCTAGGCCACAATCTATTTGGTTAGAATTAAGAAACATTAGAGGAGCTATTATGCTGCTGGATGTATACTATAGACCACCAAATAGTGGGAAGGAGATAGAGGAGCAAATTTACTTGCAAATTTCAGTAAGATGCAAGAACTATAGAGTAGGGATAATGGGGGACTTCAATTATCCTAATATAGACTGGGAAAATAACAGTGTAAAGGACAAAGAGGAAGAGGAATCACTGAAAGGACATGACTGCTGCTAACAACCCCGAAGCAGACTGCGTATGTGCGCTGCCGGTTCATCAAGAGAGTGGGTTCATTAAAAGAAAAATGTTAAATGCTGGGAAGGAGCGATCTGTGAGGAAAAATGCCGGGAGAGAGCGGGCTGTGAGGAAAAATGCTGGGAGGTTGCGGGCTCTGAGGAAAAATGCCAGGAGGGCGTGGGCTGTGAGGAAAAATGCTGGGAGGGAGCGGGCTGTGAGGAAAAATGCTGGGAGGGAGCGGGCTGTGAGGAAAAATGCCGGGAGGGAGTGGGCTGTGAGGAAAACTGCTAGGAGGGAGCGGGCTGTGAGGAAAAATGCTGGGAGGTAGCAGGCTGTGAGGAAAAATGCTCTGTGGTTCCAGATTAACGAGCAGTACGTTTTTGCGCAGTTTCCGATCGTTGGCAGGAGTCACGCTGTTACTGAAATGCATACAAGAGAACTTTCTTGATCAATATGTTTCCAGCTCAACAAGGAAGGAAGCAGTACTGGATCTGGCTGTGGGGAATGAAGTGGGGCAAATGGAGCATGTTTCAATGGGAGAGCATTTGGGGAACAGTGATCACATTATCATTAGATTTAGAGTAGTTATGGAAATGGACCACAAACAATCAAACATAAAAATACTCAACTGGAGGACGGCTAATTTCTGTGAGTTGAAAGGGGATCTGCCCCTGGTCGATTGGAATCAAAGATCGGCAGGTAAAATAGTAACTGAGCGATGGGAGGCCTTTAAAAAGGAGATAGTTTGGGTACAGACTAGACACATTCCCATGACAGGGAAAGGAAGGGTATCCAAACCCAGAGTTCCCTGGATGACTAAAGATGTAGAAATTAAAATGAAACAGAAAAAGGAGGCTTATGATAAATATCAGGCTCATAATACTGTAGAGAACCAAGCTGAATACAGGAAGTACAGAGGTGAACTGGAAATGGAAATAAGAGGGTGTATGAGAATAGATTAGCAGGTAATATAAAAGGGAGCCTAAAATTCTTTTAGAAACATAAACAGTAAAAGGGTAGTCAAAGGAAGAGTGGTACCAATTAGGGGTCATAAAGGAGATCTTCTTAAGGAGGCAGAGGGCATGGCTGAGATACTAAATGAGTACTATGCATTTGGCCTCACTAAAGAAGAGGATGCTGCCAATGTAGCAGTAAAGGAGGAGGTTGTACAGAAATTGGATATGATAAAAATAGATAAAAAGGATGTACTTAAAATATTGGCATTGATCAAAGTAGAAAAGTCACCCGATCCAGGTGGGATGCATCCTAGGTTGTGGGGGGAAGCAAAAGTGGAGATAGCAGAGGCTCTGGCCACAATCTTCCAATCCTCCTTAGATATGGGAGCAGTGCCAAAGGACTGGAGGATTCCAAATGTTAAACCCCTATTCAAAAAAGGGGTGAGGGATAAACCCAGCAGCTACGGGCCAGTCAACCTAATGTTGGTGATGGGGATATTTTTAGAGACAATAATACGAGACAAAATTAATTGGCATTTGGAAAAATATGGGTTAATAAATGACAGCCGGCATGGATTTGTTAAAAGCAAGTTGTGTTTGACTAACTTGATTGAGTTCTTTGTTGAAGTAACGGAAAGGGTCTCCACAAAAGAAGAGGAAGAAGTTAATCTTGCAGTAAAGGAGGGGGGAGTAGAGATATTGGATAGGATAAAAATAGTTAGAAAAGAGGTGCTAAATAGTTTGGCATCACTCAAAGTTAAGAAGTCACTCGGTCCAGATGTAATGCATGCTAGGTTGCTGAGGGAAGCTAGGGTGGAGAGAAAAGGTCTGATCACAATCTTTCAAACCCCTTTGGATATGGGAGTGGTGCCAGAGGAGTGCAGGATTGCAAATGTTACACCCCTGTTCAAAAATAGGGAGAGGGATAAACCTGGTAACTAGAGGCCAATCAGTCTAATGTCAGTGGTGGGAAAACTACCAGGGACCATTCTCAAGGAAAAAAATAATTCAGAGAAGCATGGGTTAAGAAGGGACAGCCAGCACAAATTTGTTAAAGACAAATCGTGTCTGACTAACTTGGTTGAATTCTTATGAAGCAACAGAGAGGGTTGATGAAGGTAGTACAGTAGATGTATATATGGACTTTCAAAAGGCATTTGATAAAGTACCACATAGCAGACTTATTTGGAAAATAGAAGCACATGGTATTAAATGGTTGGTGGTAACTTGGTTACATAATTAGCTTAGGGAAAGGAGGCAGAGATTAGTGGTGAACAGATTTTTTTTTGACCAGTTAGGAGTATGTCGTGGGGTCTCCCAGGGACCATTAGGACCATTGCTTTTTTTGTCCTATATAAATGACCTGGACTTTGGTACAGGGAGTAAAATTTTGAAGTTTGCATTTGATACAAAACTTGGCAACGTAGTAAATAGTGAAGATGGTAGTCGACTTCAGGAGGACATAGACAGACTGGTGAAATGGGCAGACACATGGCAGATTCAATTTAATGCAGATAAGTGTAAGGTGATGCACTTTGGGAGAAACAACATGGAGAGGTAGCATAATCTAAATGATACTATTTTCAGGGGGTGCAAGTGCAGAAGGACCTGGGTGTGCATATTCACAAATCCTTGCAGGTGGCAGGGCAAGTCGATAAGGCAGTTAAGAAAGCATATGGGATACTTGGCTTTGTAAATAGGGGCATTGAATACAAAAACAAGGAAGTCATGCTTAACCTTTACAAATAATTGGTTAGGCCTCAACTGGAGTATAGAAACATAGAAACATAGAAGATAGGAGCAGGAGTAGGCCATTCGGCCCCTCAAGCTTCTTCCACCATTTAATGAGGTCATGGCTGATTATCCAAACTCAGTACCCTATCCCTGCCTTCTCCCCATATCCCTTGATCCCTTTAGCCTTAAGAAATATATCTAACTCCTTCTTGAATATATTTAATGAATTGGCCTCAACTGCCTCGTGTGGTAGAGAATTCCACAGGTTCATCACGCTCTGGGTGAAGAAATTCCTCCTCATCTCTGTCCTAAATGGCTTACCCCTTATCTTTAGACTGTGACCCCTGGTTCTGGACTTCCCCGCCATCGGGAACATCCTTCTTGCATCAAGTCTGTCTAGTCCTGTTAGAATTTTATAAGTTTCAATGAGATCCCCTCTCATTCTTCTAAACTCCAGCGAGTATAAGCCCAATCGACCCAATCTCTCCTCATACGTCATTCCTGCCATTCCAGGTATGAGTCTGGTGAATCTTCGCTGCACTCCCTCCATGGCAAGAACATCCTTCCTCAGATAAGGCGACCAAAACTGTACACAATATTCAAGGTGTGGTCTCACCAAGGCCCTGTACAACTGCAGCAAGACATCCTTGCTCCTGTACTCGAACCCTCTCGCTACGAAGGCCATTTGCCTTCTTAACCACCTGCTGCACCTGCATGATTAACTTCAGCGACTGGTGCACAATGACACCCAGGTCTCGTTGCACTTCCCCTTCTCATAATCTATTGCCATTCAGATAATAATCTGCCTTCCTGTTTTTGCCACCAAAGTGGATAACTTCGCATTTAACCACATTATACTGCATCTGCCATGTATCTGCCCAATCACCCAACCTGTCCAAATCATCCTGGAGTTTCTCGGCATCCTCCTCACAGCACACACGCCCACCCAGCTTTGTGTCATCTGCAAACTTGGAGATATTACATCTAGTTCCCTTATCTAGATCATTAATATATACTGTGAATAGCTGGGATCCTAGGACCGATCCCTGCGCTACACCACTAGCCACTGCCCACCACTTGGAAAATGACCTGTTTATTCCAACTCTTTGCTTCCTGTCTGCCAACCAGTTCTCTATCCAAGTCAGTACCTTGCCCCCAATCCCATGTACCTTAACTTTACACGCTAATCTCTTATGCGGGACCTTATCGAAAACCTTCTGAAAGTTCAAATACACCACATCCACTGGTTCTCCCTTATCTATTTTACCAGTTACATCCCCAAAAAATTCCACTAGATTAGTCAAGCATGATTTACCTTTTGTAAATCCATATTGACTTTGTCCGATCCTGTCACTGTTTTCAAAGTGCTCTGCTATTACATCTTTTATAATGGACTCTAGCATTTTCCCCACTACCGATGTCAAGCTTACCGGTCTATAATTCCCTGTTTTCTCTCTACCACCTTTTTTGAACAATGGGGTAACATTAGCTACACTCCAATCCATGGGAACTGTTCCAGAGTCTATAGAATTCTGGAAGATGCCCAGCAATGCATCTACTATTTCTAGGGCCACTTCCTTAAGTACCCTAGGATGTAGATTATTTGGCCCTGGGGATTTATCGGCCTTCAATCCTGTCAATTTCCCTAACACCATTTCCCTACAAATACTGATTTCATTCAATTCCTCCCTCTAATTAGACCCTGTGTTCCCCAACATCTCTGGGAGCTTATTTGTGTCCTCCTTTGTGAAGACAGAACCAAAGTATGTATTTAATTGGTCTTCCATTTCTTTGTTCCCCATTATAAATTCCCCTGATTCCGACTGTAAGGGACCTACGCTTGACTTCACCAATCTTTTTCTCTTCACATATCCATAGAAGCTTTTACAGTCAGTTTTTATGTTCCCTGCAAGCTTACTCTCACTCTATTTTCCCCCTCTTAATTAATCCCTTTGTCCCCCTTTGCTGAATCCTAAACTGCTCCCAATCCTCAGGTTTACTGCTTTTTCTGGCCAATTTATATGTCCTCTCCTTGGATCTTATGCTATCCCTAATTTCCCTTGTTAGCCATCGTAAACCCTTTGATTAACATTCCCCAATCAATCCTACCCAACTCACGCCTCATACCATCGTAGTTTCCTTTATTTAAATTCAGGACCCCAGTCTCTGAGTCAAATACTTCACTCTCCATCTTAATGAAGAATTCTATCATATTATGATCGCTCCGCCCCAAGAGGCCTCGCATAACAAGATTGCTAATTATTCCTTTCTCATTACATGATACCCAGTCTAAGTTGGCCTGATCTCCAGTTGGTTCCTCGACATATTGGTCCAGGAAATCATCCCGTATACACTCCAGGAATTCCTCCTCCACAGTATTTTTACTAATTTAGTTAGCCCAATCTATATGTAGATTAAAGTCACCCATGATAACTGCTGTGCCCTTATTGCACGCGTCTTTAATTTCATGTTTAATGCCATCCCCAACTTCTGCATTACTGTTTGGAGGTCTGTATACAACTCCCAATAACATTTTCTGTCCCTTGGTATCTCTCAGCTCTACCCATACAGATTCTATATCATCAGAGCTAATATCCTTCCTTACAATTGTGTTAAACTCCTCTTTAATCAGCAATGCTACCCCACCTCCTTCTCCTTTTTGCCTGTCTTTCCTGAATATTGAATACCACTGGATGTTGAGTTCCCAGCCCTGGTCACCCTGGACCCATGTTTCCGTAATCCCAATCATATCATATCCGTTTACCTCTATTTGTCCAGTTCATTCATCCACCTTATTATGAATGCTTCTCGCATTAAGACACAAAGCCTTCAGGCTTGTTTTTTTAACACTCTTAGACCTTTTAGAATTATTATTTACTGTGGCCATGTTTGATTTAAACCCTTGATTACTCTGACTGCCACTTTTGCTTTACTCCGTTCTGTCTTTTGCTTCTATCCTTGTTTTCCTTTACTCTGTCTCCCTGCACAGGTACCAACCCCCTGCCATTTTATTTTAAACCCACCCCCACAGCACCAGCAAACACTCCCCCTAGGACCTTGGTCCCAGTCCTGCCCAGGTGCAAACCGCCCGTTTTGTACTGGTCGCACCTCCCCCAGAACCGGTTCCAATGTCCCAGGAATTTGAATCCCTCCACCTTGCACCATTCCTCTAGCCACGTATTCATCTGAAATATCCTTCTATTTCTACTCTGACTAGCACGTGGCACTGGTAGCAATCCTGAGATTACTACCTTTGAGGTCCTATTTTTTAATTTACCTCCTAACTCCCTATATTCAGCTTTTAGGACCTCATCCCGTTTTTTACCTATATCGTTGGAACCTATATGCACCACGACAACTGGCTATTCACCCTCCCCTTCCAAAATGCTCTGTAGCCGCTCTGAGACATCCTTGACCCTTGCACCAGGGAGGCAACATACCATCCTGGAGTCTCATTTGCGGCTGCAGAAACACCTATCTATTCCCCTTACAATAGAATCCCCTATCACTAAAGCTCTACCACTCTTTTTACTCCTGTCCTGTGCAGCAGAACCACCCACGGTGCCAGGAAGTTGGCTGCTGCTGCCTTCCTCTGATAAGCCATCTCCCTCACCAATATCCAAAGCGGTATATCTGTTTGAGAGAGGGATGGCCACAGGGGACCCCTGCACTACCTGCCTGCGCCTACTACTCTGCCTGGTGGTCACCCATTCTCTTCCTGCCTGTGCATCCTTTACCTGCGGTGTGACCAACTCCCTAAACGTGCTATCCATGATGTCCTCAGCATCTCAAATGCTCCGGTATGCATCCATTCGCAGTTCCAGTGCCGCAATGCGGTCTGCCAGTCGTTGCAGCTGGATACATTTCCTGCACGCATAGTCGTCAGGGACACAGGAAGTGTCCCTAATTTCACACATAGTGCAGGAGGAGCATACCACAGCACCGAGCTGTCCTGTCATGACTTACCCTTTAATTAATTCAAATTTAATTTAATCAAATCAATCCCACCAATTACACTACAATTAAATGACATACTCAAGGGCCCTTGTTTAACAGCAGTTCCCGCTACACAACAGAGACCCTAGAAACTAAAAACCACAAAATTTAAGTTTGGAAAAAATGAGAAAGAGAGAAATACTCGCCAACCAATCACTAACCTACTTTCTGGTGACGTCACACTTCGATTACTTTTTACTTCTCTCTCCCGCTCTCAGAGCTCTGAGATTGGTAAACCTACCTGCACCTCAGGCTTTCCTTATATCGCCGCCACCGCCTTGCCACTCCTCCCAGGTCCGCACTGCCGCCGCTGCTGCTGTGGGGCCTACCTGCACCTCGGGCTCTATTTTTATCGCCGCCGCTGCTCCTCCCAGGTCCGCACTGCCGCTGCTGCTGCTGTGGGGCCTACCTGCGCCTCGGGCTCTCCTTTTATCGCCGCCGCCGCTCCTCCCAGGTCCGCACTGCCGCCGCCACTGCTGCTGCTGTGGGGCCTACCTGTGCCTCGGGCTCACCTTTTATCACCGCCGCCGCCTCGCCGCTTCTCCCAGGTCCGCACTGCCCCTGCTACTGCTGTGGTGACTACCTGCGCCTCGGGCTCTCCTTTTATCGCCGCCGCCGCCTCGCCGCTCCTCCCAGGTCCGCACTGCCGCCACCACTGCTGCTGCTGTGGGGCCTACCTGCGCCTCGGGCTCACCTTTTATCACCGCCACTGCCTTGCTGCTCCTCCCAGTCCGCACTGCCGCCACCACTGCTGCTGCTGTGGGGCCTAACTGCGCCTCAGGCTCGCCTTTTTTTGCCACCGCCGCCTCGCCGTTCCTCCCAGGTCTGCACTGCCGCTGCTGCTGTGGGGCCTACCTGTGCCTCAGGGTCGCCTTCTATCACCGCCGCTGCCTCGCCGCTCCTCCCAGGTCTGCACTGCCACCGCTGCTGCTGTGGGGCCTACCTGCGCCTTGGGCTCACCTTTTATCGCCGCCGCCACCTCGCCACTCCCCCGAGGTGCGCACTGCCACTGCTGCTGCTGTGGGGCCTGCCTGCGCCTCGGGCTCGCCTTTTATCGCCGCCGCCGCTCCTCCCAGGTCCGCACTGCCGCTGCTGTGTACAATTCTGGGCAACACCCATTGGAGAGAGGACAGAAGAGATTTACTAGAATCATACCAGAGATGAGGGACTTCAATTATGTGGAGAGATTGGAGAAGCTGGCATTGTTCTCTTTGGAGCAGAGAAGGTTAAGGAGCAATCTGATAGAGGTATTAAAAATTATGAGTGTTTTGATAGAGCAAGTAAGGAGAAACTGTTTCCTCTGGCAAGTGGGTCGGTAACCAGAGGTCATAGATTTAAAATAATTGGCAAAAGAACTAGAGGAGAAAGGAGGAGAAATTATTTCACACAGAGGGGTTGTTATGATCTAGAACGCACTACCTGAAACGGTGGTGGAAGCAGATTCCATAGGAACTTTCAAAAGGACATGCATTTGAAGAGAACTAATTTGTAGGGATATGGGGAAAAAGCTGGAGTATGGGACAAATTGGACAGCTCTTTCAAAAAGGCGGCACAGGCACGATGGGCCGAATGTCCCCCTTCTGTGCTGTATGATTCTATAATCCTTTGAGAGGGTTGATGAAGGGATTGCGGTTGATGTACATATGGACTTTCAAAAGGTGTTTGATAAATTACCATATAATGGACTTCTTAGCAAAATTGAAGCCCATAGGATTAATGGAGCAGTGGCAGCGTAGATTTGAAATTGGTTAAGGACAGAAAGCAGAGAGTAGTTGTAAATGGTTGTTTTTCAAACCAGAGGGAAGTATACAGTGGTGTCCCACAGGGGGCGGTTTCCCGCCACAAACCTGTCAACAAGAGCAGAATTATTAAGTGTTCAAAAGTATCAACAAAAGTAGTTTCTACACTCATGTTTCTTTTCATTAATATAAGAAAAGAAAGAGTTACTTCTGAAGGACATATTTAAATTCCCAAATGTAAGTAGAAACATAGGAACAGGAGTCGACCATTCAAACCCTGCAGCCTGTTCTGCCATTCAATTAAATTATCACTAGTCTGTATCTTAACTCCATTCACCCACCTTGGTTTCGTAACCCTTAATACCCTTGTCTAACAAATCTCTCAATCTCAGTTTTGAAATTTTCAATTGACCTAGCCTCAACAGTTTTTTAAGGGAAGAGTTCCAGATTTCCACTACCCTTTGTATGAAGAACTGCTTCCTGACATTACCCCATAACAGCCTAGCTCTAATTTTAAGGTTATGCCCCTTTTTTCAGAAGTCCCCCACCAGAGGAAATAGTTTCTCTCTATCTACCCTAGCAACTCCTTTGATCATCTTAAACACATCAATTAGATCACAGCAACAACAGCTTGTATTTATATAGCACCTTTAACATAGTAAAACCTCCCCAGGCGCTACACAGGAGTGTTATAAAACAAAATTTGACACTGAACCACATAAGGAGAAATTAGGGCAGCTGACCAAAAGCTTGGTCAAAGAGATAGGTTTTAAGGAGCGTCTTAAAGAGGAAAGAGAAGTAGAGAGGCGGGGAAGTTTAGGCAGGGAATTCCAGGGCTTAGGGCCTAAGAAGCTGAAGGCATGGCTGACAATGGTTGAGCGATTAATATCAGGGATGCTCAAGAGGGCAGAATTGGAGGAGCGCAGATATCTCGGGCGGTTGTGGGGCTGGAGGAGATTACAGAGGTAGGGAGGGGCGAGGCCATGGAGGGATTTGAAAACAAGGATGAGAATTTTAAAATCAAGGCATTGCTTAACCAGGAGCCAATGTAGGTCAGCGAGCACAGGGGTGATGGGTGAACGGGACTTGGTGTGAGTTAGGACACAGGCAGCCAAGTTTTGGATGACCTCAAGCTTACGGAGGGTAGAATGTGGGAGGCCAGCCAGGAGTGCATTGGAATAGTCAAGTCTAGAAGTAACAAAGGCGTAGATGAGGGTTTCAGCAGCAGATGAGCTGAAACAAAGGCGACGACGGGCAATGTTACAGAGGTGGAAATCGGCGGTCTTATATTCTGGGAAATACAAGCCATGTCTATGCAATCCTCCCTCATAATTTAACCCATTTAGCCCCGGTATCATTTGGGTGCATCTGTGCTGCCCCCTCTCCAAGGCCAATGTATCTTTCTTGAGGTGCAGTGCCCAGAACTGAACACAGTCCTCTAAATGGAGTCTAACCAGAACTCAGTACAGCTGTATCATAACTTCCACCCCTTTGTATTTCAGCACTCTTGAGATAAAGGCCAAAATTCCATCAGACTTTTAAATTATTTTTTGTACCTGTTCACTAGCTTTTAGTGGTTTCTGTACTTGGACCCCGAAATCTCTCTGCTCCTCCACAGTTCCCAGTTTCTTGCCATTTAGAAAATTCTCTGATCTCTCTTTCTTAGGTCCAAAGTGGATGACCTCACACTTTCCCACATTGAACTCCATCTGCCACAGTTTTGCCCAGTCACCTGATCTATCAATCTCCCTTTGCAACTTTCTGCTCCCATCTACATTATTTCCTGTGCCACCTAACCTAGAGTCATCAGCAAACTTCATCCAAGTCATTGATAAAGGAGCTACCAGAAAAGCAGAGTATTTTTTAAATGATGAGAGATTGGGAAATGTTGGTATTCAGAAGGACCTGGGTGTCCTTGTAAATGAATCACTGAAAGTTAACATGCGGGTACAGCAAGCAATTAAGAAAGCAAATGGTAAGTTGGCCCTTATTACAAGAGGATTTGAGTATAAGAGTAAAGACGTCTTACTGCAATTATATAGGGCCCTGTTGAGACCACACCTGGAGTACTGTGTACAGTTTTGGTCTCCTCACCTAAGGAAGGATATACTTGTCATAGAAGGAGTGCAACAAAGGTTCACTAGACTGATTCCTGGGATGGGGGGACTGCCCTATAGAAACATAGAAACATAGAAGATAGGAGCAGGAGTAGGCCATTCGGCCTCTCGAGCCTGCTCCGCTATTCAATGAGATCATGGCTGATCAGCCAAATTTAGTACCCCGTTCCTGCCTTCTCTCCATATCCCTTGATCCCTTTAGCCTTAAGAAATGTATCCAACTCCTTTTTGAATATATTTAATGAATTGGCCTCTACTGCCTTCTGTGGTAGAGAATTCCACAGGTTCACCATTCTCTGGGTGAAGAAATTCCTCATCTCTGTCCTAAATGGCTTACCCCTTATCCTTAGACTGTGACCCTGGTTCTGGACTCCCCGACCATCGGGAACATCCTTCCTGCATCTAGTCTGTCTAGTCCTGTTAGAATTTTATAAGTTTCAATGAGATCCCCTCTCATTCTTCTAAACTCCATCGAGTATAAGCACAATCGACCCAATCTCTCCTCATATGTCATTCCTGCCATCCCAGGTATCAGCCTGGTGAATCTTTGCTGCACTCCCTCCATGGCAAGAACATCCTTCCTCAGATAAGGCGACCAAAACTGCACACAATACTCAAGATGTGGTCTCACCAAGGCCCTGTACAACTGCAGCAAAACATCCTTGTTCCTGTACTCAAACCCTCTCGCTATGAAGGCCAATATACCATTTGCCTTCTTAACCACCTGCTGCACCTGCATGCTTACCTTCAGCGACTGGTGCACAAGGACACCCAGGTCTCGTTGCACTTCCCCTTCTCCCAATCTATTGCCATTCAGATAATAATCTGCCTTCCTGTTTTTGACACCAAAGTGGAAAACCTCACATTTATCCATGTTATATTGCATCTGCCATGCTTCTGCCCAATCACCCAACCCGTCCAAATCATCCTGGAGTTTCTCGGCATCCTCCTCACAGCACACACGCCCACCCAGCTTTGTGTCGTCTGCAAACTTGGAGATATTACATCTAGTTCCCTTGTCTAGATCATTAATACATATTGTGAATAGCTGGGGTCCAAGGACCAACCCTGCTGTACCCCACTAGTCACTGCCTGCCACTCAGAAAAAGACCCGTTTATTCCAACTCTTTGCTTTCTGTCTGCCAACCAGTTCTCTATCCAAGTCAATACTTGCCCCCCCAATCCCATGTGCCTTAACTTTACACGCTAATCTCTTATGCGGGACCTTATCGAATGCCTTTTGAAAGTCCAAATACACCACATCCACTGGTTCTCCCTTGTCTATTTTATCAGTTACATCCTCAAAAAGTTCCAGTAGATTAGTCAAGCACGATTTACCTTTTGTAAATCCATGTTGACTTTGTCCGATCCTGTCACTGTTTTCCAAGTGCTCTGCTATTACATCTTTTATAATGGACTCTAGCATTTTCCCCACTACTGATGTCAGGCTTACCGGTCTGTAATTCCTCATTTTCTCTCTACCACCTTTTTTGAATAGTGGGGTAACATTAGCTACCCTCCAATACATGGGTACTGTACCAGAGTCTATCGAATGTTGGAAGATGACCAGTAATGCATCTACTATTTCTAGGGCCACTTCATTAAGTACCCTAGGATGTAGATTATCAGGCCCTGGGGATTTATCGGCCTTCAATCCCGTCAATTCCCCAAACACCATTTCCCTACAAATACTGATTTCTTTCAGTTCCACCCTTTCATCAGACACTATGTTCCCCGACATCTCTGGGAGGTTATTTGTGTCCTCCTTTGTGAAGACTGAACCAGAATATGTATTTAATTGGTCAGCCATTTCTTTGTTCCCCATTATAAATTCCCCTGATTCTGACTGCAAGGGACCTACGCTTGACTTCACCAATCTTTTTCTCTTCACATATCTATAGAAGCTTTTACAGTCAGTTTTTTATGTTCCCTGAAAGCTTACTCTCATACTCTATTTTCCCCCTCTTAATTAATCCCTTCGTCCTCCTTTGTTGAATCCTAAACTGCTCACAATCCTCAGGTTTACTGCTTTTTCTGGCCATTTATATGTCCTCTCCTTGGATCTTATGCTATCCCTAATTTCCCTTGTTAGCCACGGTTGAGTCACCTTTTTTGTTTTATTTTTATGCCAAACTGGGATGAACAAATTCTGTAGTTCATCCATGCGGTCTTTGAATGTTTGCCATTGCCTATCCACCATCAACCCTTTGAGTGACATTCCCCAATCAATCCTACCCAACTCGAGCCTCATACCATCGTAGTTTCCTTTATTTAAATTCAGGACCCTAGTCTCTGAGTCAACTACTTCACTCTCCATCTTAATGAAGAATTCTATCATATAATGATCGCTCCGACCCAAGGGGACTCGTACAACAAGATTGCTAATTAATCCTTTCTCATTACATAATACCCATTCTAAGATGGCCTGATCTCTCGTTGGTTCCTTGACATATTGTTCCAGGAACCCATCCCGTATACACGCCAGGAATTCCTCCTCCACAGTATTGTTACTAATTTGTTTAGCCCAATCTATATGTAGATTAAAGTCCCCCATGATAACTGCTGTGCTCTTATTGCACGCTTCACTAATTTCCCTTTTAATGCCATCCCCAACCTCAGCATTACTGTTTGGAGGTCTATATACCACTCCCACTAACATTTTCTGCCCCTTGGTATTTCTCAGTTCTACCCATACAGATTCCACATCATCAGAGCTAATATTCTTCCTTACAATTGTGTTAATCCCCTCTTTAACCAGCAATGCTACCCCACCTCCTTTTCCTCATCCACCCTCTCTGTTACCTCAAAAAACTCAATGAAGTTAGTCAAACACGATTTGCCTTTAACAAATCCATGCTGGCTCTTCTTTATTAGTCCATGCTTGTCCAAGTGGCAGAATTTTGTTTTCCGGATTATTGTTTCTAAAAGCTTCCCCACCACTGATGTTAAACTGACTGGCTTGTAATTGCCAGGTTTATCCTTCTCCCCTTTTTTTGAACAAGGGTGTAACATTTGCAATCCTCCAGTTCTCTGCCACCACCCCTGTATTGGAAGATTGTAGCTAGCATCTCTGCAATTTCTATGCTTACTTCCCTCAGCAACTTAGGATACATCCCATCCGGACCAGGTGACTTATCCAATTTAAGTACTGCTAGCCTTTTTAGTACCTCCTCTTTATCTATTTTTATCTCATCCAGTATCCCTACTGCCTTCTTGTTTAGCTTAGCTTTGGTAAAGTCCTCATTCTTGGTAAACACCGATGCAAAGTACTCATTTAGTACCTTAGCCATGCCTTCTGCCTCCAACAATAGCTCTCCAGTTTTGTCCCTAATCGGCCAGCCCCACCTGACAAACCTGACAACCCTGACAACCTTATTACTGTTAGAAGACCTTTGGATTCCCTTTTATGTTTGTCACCAATCTATTCTCGTACTGTCTCTTTGCCTCTATTATTTCCTTTTTCACTTCTCTGTACTTTTTATATTCACCCTGATTCTCCCTTGTATTATCAAGCTGACATCTATCATACACCCCCTTTTTCTGCCAATCACCTTAAATCTGTGTCCTCTGGTTTTCGACCCTTCCACCAAGGGGAACAGTTTCCCTCTATCTTCTCTGTCTAGACCCCTCATGATTTTGAACAACTCTATGAAATCTCCTCTCAACCTTCTCTGCTCTAAGGAGAACAACCCCAGCTTCTCCAGTCTATCCATGTAACTGAAGTCCCTCATCCCTGGAATCATTCTTGTAAACCTTTTCTGCACCCTCTCGAAGGTCTTCACATCCTTCCTAAAGTGCCGTGCCCAGAATTGGACACAATACTCCAGTTGAGGCTGAACCAATGTTTTATAAAGGTTCGGTGGCATAGTGGTTAGCACTGTTGCCTCACAGCGCCAGGGACCCGGGTTCGAATCCAGCCTCGGGCGACTGTCTGTGTGGAGTTTGCACATTCTCCCCGTGTTTGCGTGGGTTTTCTCCGGGTGCTCCGGTTTCCTCCCACAGTCCAAAGATGTGCGGGTTAGGTTGATTGGCTATGATAAATTGACCCTTAGTGTTAGGGGGGTTACAGGGATAGGGTGGGATATGTGTTGGTGTAGGGGTTACGGTGATCGGGTGGGATATGTTTCGGTGCAGGCTCGATGGGCTGAAATGGCCTCTATCTGCACTGTGGGGATTCTGTGATTCTGTGATTCTGTGATTCATCATAACTTCCTTGCTTTTGTACTCTATGCCTCTATTTATGAAGCCCATGATCCCATATGGTTTTTTAACCGCTTTCTCAACCTGACCTGCCATCTTCAACGATTTGTGCACATATAACCCCAGGTCTCTCTGTTCATGCACCTCCTTTAGAATTGTACCCTTTATTTTATATTGCCTCTCCTTGTTCTTCCTAACAAAATGTATCACTTCGCACTTTTGTTCATTAAATTTCACCTGTCACGTGTTCGCACATTCCACCAGTCTGTCTATGTCTTCTTAAAGTCTATCACTACCCTCCTCACTTTTCACTATACTTCCAAGTTTTGTGTCATCTGCAGATTTTGATATTGTGCCCTTTACATCCAAGTCAAAGTCCTTAATATATATCAAGAAAAACAGTGGTCCTAGTACCGACCCATGGGGAATACCACTGTGTACCTTCTTCCAGTCTGAAAAACAACTGTTCACCACTCCTCTCTGTATCCTGTCACTTAACCAATTTCTTATCCATGCTGCCATGGTCCCTTTTATTCCATGGGCTTCAACTTTGCTGTCAAGCCTATTGACCTAGAAATTCAGTTGTTAGCGCCAGCCGCTAGTGCCTTAGGAGGAGGAGAAGTGGGGCGCTAAGCGGCTAGCGCCCGGGCGCGGCGTGATCTGCGACGCTCGCGAACTTCACTCAAGATTTAGCGGCAGCGCAAAACCGCAGCACCCGCTCAGCTGCACGCGCAGATCCTGACGTCATTTCATGGTGCAACGCCCTTGGTGCGCCCCGAACTGGAACTTCAGTGGCGCCGCCCTTCTGTGCGCCTGGCGCCCCCAGCGACTGGTAGAGGGGAACGGTTCCCAGTTGCTGCAGGGCGCGGGGGGCACTATTTAAAGGGGACTCCTCCTGCATTATAAGTGGCAGCCATTTTGTGTCAATCCTTCTGTGTGAGAGACGGATATTTGGAGAGAGACAAAGGGAGAGAACTTTCTGCTTTGACTCAGTGCTCGCACAGGTACTTCTGGCTTCAGGCCAGAGCTTTGCACTTGGATTTAACTTTCAGTGCCATAGCCTTGAGTCACCACATAAAATGGGGGCTGCAATGGGTGGAAACGTTGGGCTTCTCCATTGCATTCAAAGGGCTCAGAGACGCCGTGAGAGAGTGCCAGTCATGGCCAGATGGAGAAGGGCCAACAGGTGTCGGCACAGGAGGCCTTACCCACCCAGGGTATACCGCCAGCAGTTCTCATATCTGAACATGTCTGAGGAGCAGTGTGTTCGGAGGCTGCGATTCAGAAGGGAGGTGGTCACTGAGATCTGCCACCTGCTTCACAGAGATCTGCAGCCACAGCCGAGGAGCAGGATGTCTCTGTTGGTAGCAGTGAAGGTGACGGTGGATCTCAAATTCTGTGCCACCGGCTCCTTCCAATCCGCTACTGGGGACATTGCCAACATCTCCCAGTTTGCGGTACATTGCTGCATCCGCCAGGTGACCAATGCCTTTTTCAGAAGGAGACGTCAGTACATCTCCTTCCCCATGACCCTGGACAAGCAGCAAGAGCGTGCAATGGGATTTGGAAGAATAGCGGGCTTCTCCATGGTCCTGGGCATAGAACTGATGAACCAGCAATGGTCAGGCCTTGCTTCAGGGCTGCAGTGTGCAGGGCATGGCAGCCAAACAAGTCGACCCTCCCCCTTTAAGAGCTGACCGGCGCCAGCGTGTCTGCCTTCATTCAGAAACTCGCCGCACCTGCGCTGTGCCCGCCCTCGGTGTTAGCACCTCGGCTCGCCGGCTTAGCATCTTATGATAGTCGTGCATCGCCTGCTTTAGCGCAGCAGCAACCTCTTGGGGCGATGCAACTCAATTTCGGCGAAGGTGGCGCTAAGTTGGGCCGGGCGCTAAATTTAGCGAACGCCCAGCTGTAGCGCCCCAAACGTGCCGATACTGAATTTCTAGGCCATTATGTGGCACTTTCTCGGAAGTCTTTTGGAAGTCCATGTACACCACATCAACCACATTGCCCTCAATAACCCTCTCTGTTACCTCATCAAAAAACTCAATCAAGTTAATTAAACACGATTTGCCTTGAACAAATCCGTGCTGGTTTTCCTTAATTAATCCTTACTTGTCCAAGTGACTGTTAATTTTGTCCTGGATTATCGTTTCTAAAAGTTTCCCTACTACCGAAGTTAAACTGACTGGCCTATAATTGCTGGGTTTATCCTTACACCCTTTTTTGAACAAGGGTGTAACATTTGCAATTCTCCAGTCCTCTGGCACCAGACCATATCCAAGGAGGATTGAAAGATTATGGCCAGTAACTCCGCAAATTCCCATCCGGTCCTGGTGACTTATCTACTTTAAGTACAGCCAGCCTTTCTAGTACCTCCTCCTTATCAATTTTTATCCCATCCAGTATCTCAACTACCTCCACTTTCATTATGACTTTGGCAGCATCTTCTTCCTTGGTAAAGACAGATGCAAAGTACTCATTTAGTACCTCAGCCATGCCCTCTGCCTCCATGTGTAGGTCTCCATTTTGGTCTCTAATTGGCCCCACTCCTCCTCTTACTACCCACTTACTATTTATATGCCTATAGAAGACATTTGGATTCCTTTTTATGTTAGCTGCCAATCTATTCTCACACTCTCTCTTTGCTCCTTTTATTTCCTTTTTCACTTCCCTTCTGAACTTTCTATATTCAGGCTGGTTCTCACTTGTATTCTCAGCCTGACATCTGTCATATGCCCCCTTTTTTGCTTCATCTTACTTTCTATCTCATTCGTCATCCAGGGAGCTCTGGCTTTGGTTGCCCTACCTTTCCCCTTAGTGGGAATATACCTCGACTGTATCCGAACCATCTCCTCTTTAAAGACCGCCCATTGTTCGATTACAGTTTTGTCTGCCAATCTTTAATTCCAATTCACCCGGGCCAGATCCATTCTCAACCCACTGAAATTGGGTTTCTTCCAATTAAGTATTTTTACTCTAGATTGCACCCTGTCCTTTTCCTTAGCTAGTCTAAACCTTATGATACTATGATCACTGCTCCCTAAATGTTCCCCTACTGACTCTTGCTCTACTTGACCAACCTCATTCCCCAGAGTCAGATCCAGCAAAGCCTCCTTCCTCGTTGGGCTAGAAATGTACTGATCAAGAAACTTCTCCTGAACACACTTAAGAAATTCTTTCCCCCTCTCTGTCCTTTACACTATTACTATCTCAGTCTATATTAGGATAGTTGAAGTTCCCCATTATCACTACTCTATAGTTCTTGCACCTCTCTGTAATCTCCCTGTAAATTTGGTCCTCTATAATCTTCCCACCAGTTGGTGGCCTATAGAATACACCTAGTAGTGTAATGGCACCTCTATTGTTTCTCAATTCTAAACAAATAGATTCTGTCCTTGACCCCTCCGGGACATCCTCTCTCTCCAGCACTGTAATATTCTCCTTAATCAATATTGCCACCCCACCTCCTTCTTTCCTTCCCTATCTTTCCTGAAAACGTTGGGGAAAATTCAGTTGCTTTGCTCCTCCCGTTAGTGCCCGGGGTGCTAACAGGGCGCAAAGCAACTAGCGCCTACTCGCGCCCTGGCTGCAAACTTGGCTCATGCCCCCTGACCTATTGCCAGACGCTATGTCCGACAGGATCAGGGTGGCTTTTATGTGCCTGGGGCATCAATAATTAAAGGGCAGGTGCCGGGTGGCCTTTTTTTGGGCCGCCTGCCAACACCTGCCCCCTCTTGCCTCTTGCTGAGGGTGGCGGCCGCAATCGGGCAGCCCGGCACTCCTCTTGAGTGCTGGGCTCTTTTGCTGGCACCCTGCTCCCCGGTGGTCCAGCAGGGCCCCAGTACACGCTGCGCTAGGCCCCTCCCCATTAATCAGGGGAGGGAGGCCTGTGGTACTGCGGCACTACTTGCCGGCTTGTATGGCGCTGCTGCACATAGCACCGTAATATTCAATGGGAGCGCCCCAAGATGGAGTAAGATGCTTCCAGTAGCACCCCACCTCCTGCTTGGGGCGCTACTATTGAATTTCGGGTATGGGGTACTAACTGTTTTGGGGCGCTAAAGGTTAGTGAGCCAATTTTTCCATATATCCAGGAATATTTTGTATCCAATCCTGCCCTTTTTTGAGCCAAGTCTCCGTTATCGCCATGACATCATATTCCCATGTGGCTATTTGCGCCTGCAGCTCACCAACCTTATTTCCCACACTTCGTGCATTCACACACATGTACTGCATCTATCTTAGGCTTTCTTGTATTCTCTTAGTCTGACCCCACCTAATACCGTGCTTTTTCTTACTGTAGTGCTAACTGTCTCTCCCAATCCTTTGTGCACCTTTTTTCTCCTTTCTAATGCTACACCCTGGTGCCAATCCCCCTGCCAAATTAGTTTAAACCCTCCCCAACAGCACTAGCAAACCCCGCCATGAGCACCAGCTCTGTTGAAGTGCCACCTGTCCGGCCTGTACTGGTCCCACCTCCCCTAGAACCGGTCCCAATATCCCAGGAGTCTAAAGCCCTTCCTCCTGCACCATCTCTCCAGCCTCGCATTCATCTGCTCTATCCTCCTATTTCTATATACCCACTTGCTTGTGGCACCGGGAGTCATTTGGAGATTACTACTTTTGCGGTCCTGCTTTTTAATCTCTTTCCTAGCTCCCTAAAATCTGTCTGCAGGACCTTTTACCTCTTTCTACCTATGTCGGTGATACCGGTATGGACCATGACCATGGCTGATCTTTGACCTCAACTCCACCTTCCTGTCTGATCCCCATATCTCTTGACTCCCCTAGAGGCTAGTGCCAGTGTCTCTTGAAATGGAATCCCTCTTTCCCACACCAATCCTTTAGCCATGTGCTAACTTTCCTAATCTGATTGTCCCTATGTCAATTTACACGTGGCTTAAGTAATAATCCTGAGATTATTATCCTTGAGGTCCTGCTATTTAATTTAGCTCGTAGCTGCAGATACTCCCTCAGCAGGACCTCCTCCCTATTCTTTCCTATGTCATTGGTCCCAACTTGAACCATGACAACTGGATCTTCCCCCTCACTTTCTAGGTTCCTTTACAGACCTTACCCTGGCACCAGGAAGGCAACACAGCCATCAGGACTCTCAATCATGGCTGCAAAGATTACTACATATCCCCCTAATTACTGAATCCCCAATAACTATTATGTTTCTATTCTGCATCTTCCCCTTTGGATAGCCCTCTGCATTACAATGCCTAGAGCAGCATTGTGGCTGTCCTTCCCACAGTCTTTCTCCTTATCCTCATAGGTATCAACTATATTGTACCTGTTTGATAGGACTAGTCTCTGTGGGAACTACTCATCTATCTCCCCTCTATTCCCCCTACCTTGTTGATTGACAGTCATACTTTCCCCTTTCTGCACCTGTGGTTTCCCCGAAGGTGAGGTAAAGTACTTGGAGAAAACTATCCAGAAATTCCTCCCCCTCTCTTATCTGTCAGAGTGTCTTTAACTCACACTCCAACTCAAGGACTCTGAGCTGGAGTGACTCAAGGTAGAAACATTTCCTGCAGATGTGGCAATCCAGGACAGTTTCACTGTCCACAAGCTCCCACATATTATAATCCCGACACATAGCCTGTACTGACATTTCTAGACTTTATTTATTTGTTTATTGTTAGCAGTAATTTATCTCTAGAGCTAAAAACTGATTAAGGTCTAGTATTAATTAGTTGATGGATTAGATTGATATCAAAATAATTTGTAGTTAGTCTGATTTATTATTATTTGTATATACCATATATTTATTTAATGCAATTTGGATCCCTTTAATGTTGGTATCCTCTACTTAGTTTATTTTATCCCCTTAGATATAATTAGATATAATCTAGTTATTTATTTATACATTAATTTAGGTTTGATATTTAAAATTAGAATGTGTATACTAAATTAAACTCTTAGCTTGAGTTCCTGAGGGCCAAGTCTCCTTCATCTCCATTGACTGTGACGTCACTTTCTCAGATTGCTTCTTGCACTCTTTTTATAGGCTCTGCTCTGAGTGCTCCGCTCCTGAATGCTCAGCTGCTGGTTGTCCCATTCTTTTTAGGCTCCGCTCCCAAGTGCTCAGCTGTAGAGCAGAACCATATTTTCCCCAAAACATAAAAGTGGATGTACCTTCAAGTATCCATAAATATCTCCAATAACATGAGTGCCAATTTCAATTGGGACCTCAAGGTAATTCAAATTGGGCAATGTGGAACTTTTTACAAAGAAAATTGACTTGAGCTCATTGAGAAGCCATTCATTATTGATGTGGCTGTCCTTTGTTCCAAAATAAACATATAATGGGGTATTGGGTACTGCAGGATTCATGACAGAGTCTGATTTCCAGCAGTCTAATTGTGCATGTGTGTACATACCTCCACTTCCCCAAACCCAGACCCTCACTTGTCTGTCTTGGAAAGCAGCAAATTGTGTGTTATAGTGATGGGTATTATAAAGAGGGCCTTTCACATGGTTTCTGCATGAAAGAGGAAGCTATAACTGGTGCAGTTTTTTGAGAGTATTGGATTTGTATATTTACCATTCTTCAATCACTCTAATTTAGTGCCGAGTATGTGCCAATGTCCTCAGCAGTGTGGTAGCTGCCCCCTCTCTCACCTCCAGCATGCAACCTCTCTCCCTTGCAATCTTCCTTAACTTTTTCTTTTTTATTGGTACTATTATGGTCATTGCTCCTCTAAACTCATTCCTTCTAAACTTCAAATACTGTTCTCCCGCTCTTTATAGGCTCCATTCCACTTGAACAGGCAGGCAGGGCTTCAGTTTAACATCTCATTGGAAAGATATTGGCCTGGATTTTGTGGTGGGTAATAACAGCGAAAGAACAGCGTTTACTGTTATTATCCCTTTGAAACTGACCGCAACTTCAGGATTTAGCGCATGCCCATCCTAACGCGGAAATCCTGAAGTTACGGTTAGTTATTCACTGCTCCAACACTGGCTGCACTCTGGACCCCCCCCATTGCTGGTAAACAGTACAATCAGGGAAATCAGTGAAACTGACGAAAACTTGCAGGTAAATACCCCATTAAATGTTAGACCCTTTTGGATTAGGTGTAACTGGGGTCTTAACAGCGTATTGATTGCTAAGCAAATGTTATGGCCCTGAAAAACTAATTTTAATTTTATGGAGTGTCAAATTTACCCATTTTAATAAAAATTACAATTTTTAAGAAACTTTAAAAAAAAATTAGAGTTTGTTCATCTTTATTTCAGGTTTACCTTTACCCCATGTGAGAGCCCCAATCTTTGTTTTGCTCTCTAACATTTTTAAAAAGTTAGAATAAAAGGAACTTATTCTCTTCCTGGTTCCCTGTCTGTGAGAATTCTGCATTGTGATTGGCTGCTTAGACAGCTTATTGACGTCACAGCAGCTCGCGTTAGGGATTCCCCATTAACTTGCACTGATCTCAACTGAACGTCGGAAAAGCCGAACTTCTCACCACAGAGAGCGCGCAATCTTTGTGGGAAGCTTACTTCGGGTCCAGGGGCAAACGCCTTTGCTTCGCCACTGACCGCAAATTACGGGCCAATACTTCTAACAGTGGGCTTGAACCCACAACCTTCTGACTCAGAGGTGAGAGTGCTGCCACTAACAACAACAACTTGCATTTTGATAGCTCCTTTAATGTAGTAAAACATCACAGGGCACTTCACAGGAGTGTAATCACACAAAATTTGACACCGAGCCAAAGAAGGAAATATTAGGATGGGTGAGGTAGGTTTCAAGGAGCATCTTAAAGGAGGTGAGAGAGGTGGGGAGGTTTAGGGAGGGAATTCCAGAGCTCAAGGCCTCGATGGCTGTAGGCACAACAGCCAATGGTGGGGTGAAGGAAGTGGGGGATGCACGAGAGGCCAGAGTTGGAGAAACACAGAGTTCTTAGAGGGTTGTAGGGATGGAAGATGTTACAGAACTCGGGAGCGGTGAAGCATGGAGGGATTTGAACACAAGAACAAGAAAATCGAGTACCCTTGCGCTTTGCTGATCAACTTTTGGCTCCTACTGAATTTAAAAAAAAAGTTTAATCTGCTGCAGCTTTGTGAAGGCACAGATCACAGACTAATGTCCAAATAAAGCTGAATGGTTTTTCCACATCTCCACTATGGTATCAGAAACTTTGAGCAGATAAAAGTACAGTGCTTGGCTATTACCTTCTGCTTTAATTCCAGTGGAATACCTGCTAATGCAAACTGAGAAAAATGAGCTTGTCCAGTATGAATTCCTACTGAAGCAAGCTGCTCTGGTGATATGATTATTCACAGTTTTATAGGTTAGCATAGTAAGACTAAAAGTTTATTTATTTGTTTCCTACACAACAGTGGGGTGGGTGGAGGGGAGAAACAGGAGTCATAAAATTTCCCAAAGACAAATGAAATACCGACTCCTCCAAACAGTGCCACTGAATCACTGTTGGATTTATATATTTGTTTGTTACAGGGCTAAACTTTCAAGGTGTTGTATAACTGTCTGTTTAAATACTGTCAAGTTAAGAGTGGCCCAGACATTTTTATGAAGTCAGTTACATATATAGCACTGCACTGATGGCATTTTTCTATAGGGATATACTGTACAGATTCCCGCTTGCTGCTGCTCCTAGTCTGATAAGTGTGAATACTTGCCAGAGGCTGGAATTTTCCTGTCAAACAGTCTGGGACTAGACCCTTAAACAATGCTACATCATCCAGGCCCAGTGGTACTTCATCCAACCCAATGTGAACTCCTGGCTCAGATCCCAGTTTGAACAAATGTGAATGATAGCAAAGGAGTACTTAATGTGCTCCAATAGATTTTTCTTCTTGAGACATAATTATAAGACATTTTTCAGAGTAGACTGCTACCCACAAGTATGTTTTGATTTCCACATTGCCTTCCCGAATTATGACATCACGCCTCTGTTATCCAGCCTACCGCAGAGCTTACACAAGGGACAACCACATGGTCTCATTAATTAATACGTAGTGTGGGTCTCATTTCCCAATCTGAAAGTGTTCCTGCTGGATTTTTATCTTCTTGATTTTATTTTAAAATGAGCAAATATTCACAAGTAGGTGGTACTCATGTCTAGACTTGCATCTGAAGAATGTCCACTTGGGCAAGGTACCAGAGGCTTTCCCGTCTCTGTGGAACTGTATCACAGCATATAGCTCTCAACTACCCTGTTTCACTTAGGGTATCCCATCTTAAAAACAGCAAGGCAGAAGCTGCCAGCAAAACTCCAGCTGATTTGCCAGTTTCATGGAATATCATTCTCTCGTCCCAAGCACTGGTGTGAATTCCACCCTTTCGATGCGCTGTGGATTGAAGGATATGTCCCAGCTTGAGTGATATGACTGGACCTATACTCGGATTGTCCCTCCCAAGGAGTCTATATTCTCCCCCTATAGAAACTCCTGATAGTATGGTACCTTTAATCACACATCATGTGATTCCTTACAGTTGTTTAGTGAGGTCCATTGAGGATTTTGTTTGTTTACTCATTTGACAGCAGAAGCAAATACAATCTGTCCGCCCTGATGAGTTTGTGTGTGTGCCACCTTGATGTAGAAAAATAGAGGTATTCATTGGAAACATTGGAATATAGAATTTATGTAAACTGATATGATTGATGAAGGAATCATGAAATTAGAAGAATTTTTTTTTTACTACTGTAAGTAGATAGTTTTAAAATTCAGGAGTTCAATTATTGAATGGTATGGAATTAAATGTACAGTTCCTGTAATCACAATTTTAACATTGCGTTCTAATTCCATGAAGTGGCTGAACTGTGGTTTGCCAAAGTATTTTACTTTTTTTGTGTGTATATTGACTCATGGGCTGAAACTTCTTACTTGACTCTGTGATTCAGTACAGCACTTACTCTTTGATCTAAGGGAGGCTGGTAAAGTTTATTTTTCTTTGTTGGCAACTTAATTTTCAAAATGGCAGCCACGGAGCTTCTGGGAAGTGGTTTTGAAAGTAATCCAAGTCGGATTGTTGCTTCACAGATGCTTTTCATGCCAGTGAATGGAATTTAAGGAGCGATTCTCCCGCAATCCTGTGCCTGCAGTGAGGGGTCACACATGGAGTCACAGTAGCCCTATCTGCATGCTTCCTGCGAGCAAGCTTTCCCTGGAGCACGGGATCATAGAATCAACTCTTAAAAAATGATCTGAAGAACGTGGCAGCCTCGCCCAGGAGGAACAAATATCATGAAATTATGGCCACACTAGCCACAATTTCCTGTCCATTAAAATCAGGGAGAGTGCCCGCAACTTCCTGCCATGCATTCCTGGCGGGTGAAGTTCTGCACTGGGAGTGCACATTCCTAAAGTTAGCCCTCTAGAGTACACCCTACACAAGCATGAGCAGAATAGAGCAGAATCAAGCCAAACATCAATCTGAAAAGCAGACAGCAAATCACCAAAATCAACAGAGAGTTTGCAAACTACTACACCGTCCTTTACATTTCAGAGGTACAGGCCTCACAGGAGAACACAAAATACTACCTAAATGACTACCTACTGTCTCAGAAGAGAATTAAAAGTTATTAGATGCTCTGGTCTCAACCGGTAAAGTTTAAAGGGCTGTTGAGCGCTGACAATGAGCAAAGGCTCAACAAATTCCCTGTTAAATTTTACACAAAGCTACACTTTCCAAATCATCACCCTGCTGACTTGAAGACTGCACTTGGTCTTGACTCCCAGGGTGGGAGAAGAAGGGATTTTGGATTTCTGCCCGAAATGGGCATGAAGTCGTGGAACAGCTGCTCGAAGCCGCCATCTGGAGGTCAAACCATTTTCAGGTTCGGGCTTGATTTGAATGCTGCCAGGGAGATGCAGGCCAAACCGGCAGCTTGCCGATCGCAGGTCAGGCTTGGAGGGAGAACTGATGGCAGAGAGGTTAAGCATGAGCCGACAGCAGGACGCAATATTTTTGTGCAGCCAGGAGAAGCACTCCTGCTCTTCCTGGCCCCATAAAAATTATCCCACCAAAATTTCTGAGCCTTTTCTTAAGCAGGCACCATCAATTCCTTTAAGCGCACACTCTGTCCATTTGTACCTGTAAATTGCAAAAGGGGCCTATAACAGGTGCAGGACCCCGATTTGCATATTCAAGCAGCTTCCTACCTGAAACAGGCAGGTGTGATGCTCACTAATTTACAGGCCTGCCTAAAAATTGGATCTGACAGGTTTTCGCTATCAATGGGGCAGCCAATTTCTAACTGCCAGACACATGGGCCAGAATTTTCTGGCGGGTTGGGGTGGGGGTGCCTCCGAGGCAGGCAAGAAACCCGGGAGGTCGGGTTACCCACAGGCCCTACCGACTTTAAGGACAGGGCCTGATTTGCATGTGAGGTCTCGGATTCCCTCCCGCAGCCAGTCAGATCGAGAGGCTTGCTGGCTGTGGGTGGGTAGGCCAGCGGCTGCAGAGAGGGAGGTAGGGTTCAGTCCGGGGGAAGGATGGGGGTTGGGAGGAGTGGCAGTGGGCTTGGTCGCAGATCACGTTGGGCTTGGTTGGGGAGCTACGGGTGGGAGGGGGGCGGAGTTGGTCGGGGATCGGGGGGACGGCCGGAGATCGGGGGGATGGCCGGGGATCGGGGGGGACGGCCGGGGATCGGGGGGACGGCCGGGGATTGGGTGGCCAGCCGGGGATCGGGGGGTCGGCCGGGGATCGGGGGTTCGGCCGGGGATCGGGGGGTCAGCCGGGGATCGGGGGGTCAGCCGGGTATTGGGGGGACGGCCGGGGATCGGGGGGTTGGCCGGGGATTGGGGAGGACAGCTGGGGATTGGGTGGTTGGCTGGGGATTGAGGGGTTGGCCGGGGATCGAGGGGTCGGCTGGGGATCAGGGGTTGGGAGGTCGGATGGGGATCAGGGGTCGGAGGGGATCGTCCGGGGCCAGGGGTCGGGGGGTCGGCTGGGGCCGGGGGTCGGGGGGTTGGCCGGGGATTGGGGGTCGGGGGTCGGTCGGAGATCAGGGGTCGGCCGGAGATCGGGGGGTCGGCCGGGGATCGGGGGGACGGCTGGGGATCGGGGGGTCGGCCGGGGATCGGGGGTTCGGCCGGGGATCGGGGGGACGGCCGGGGATCGGGGGGTCGGCCGGGGATCGGGGGGACGGCCGGGGATCGGGGGGTCGGCCGGGGATCGGGGGGGACGGCCGGGGATCGGGGGGGTCGACTGGGGATTGAGAGGTCGGCTGGGGATCAAGGGGTTGGCTGGGGATCAGGGGTTGGGAGGGCGGATGGGGATCGGGGGTCGGGGGGGGATCGTCCGGGGCCAGCGGTCGGGGGGTCGGCTGGGGCCGGGGGTCGGGGGTCGGTCGGGGATCGGGGTTCGGCCGGGGATCGGGGGGTCGGCCGTGGATCGGGGGGTCGGCCGGGGATCGTGGGGTCGGCCGGGGATCGGGGGGTCGGCCGGGGATTGGGTTTGGCTGGGGATTGGGGAGTCAGCCAAGCATCATGAGGGTGTAGCGAGGATCAGGGCCGGGCACCGGAGGATTGTGGTTGGCCTCAGCATCATCGGTGGAGTTGGGGGGAGGCCTCATCGTGGCGATCGGAGGCCTCGAGAGGGAGTCCCCGATCACAGGGGGTGGGTATGGCAGAGATCCTGGATCAGGAGGTAGGTATAAAGTCACTTACCTCCTGGATCCAGTAGTCCCCGCCTCGCTTTAACTGCCGATTTCACGAATTGTACGAAATCCGTCAACAGGCAGTTAAATTCAAAATGGAGGTTAAGAAAGAGGCTTCCAACCTCATTATAATATTTAAATTGATGTACCGCCCCCTGGGAGCAGGTTGGTCACCCACCCCTGTCCCGCCTCCGTTAAAACTGGATGTGGCGGGTTGGAGGAGGGATCAGGTTAGGAATTCCATTTTTAACACTTTAACTGCCCCCGTGCTCCAAACCCACCCATTTTTTAGGAGAAATTTCCAGCCATGTTTTTTCAGGCATAAATTTCCCTCCCCTCCTATGTTTGCAATGTCATGGGAGATCATTAGTTACTACCTAAAATATCTGCACAGAATTATAATAATACAGTTACATATGGGTTCAGGGAATAATTGAATACTGTGACTGATTGCATCAGGAATGGAACCGATTGGTGGGATGGTGGGGAGAGGTCAGGTGATGCAAATGTGACCTTCCTGCCTTCCCGTTGCCATTTCTACTTTTTAAGCTGCTGTGTAGGTACAATACACTGCCAGTGACTCAGTGGGTGTGATCTTGCCAGTGCTGGGGAGGCGGGTATGGAAGTGGGACTGCTGGGAAAATGGGAGAATGTGGGGGCGGGTGCCCAACCCGCCCCAACCCGCCTCTGTGTCATCTTGCCAGGAGGTGGGTAGCCAACCCGCGCCGGGTCCCGTCTCCTTGGAGGCGGGAAGGGGATTAGTGCCACTTATCTGCCTGTTACCTGCCTGTTAGAAAAAGTTTACTTACCTTTGTTTCTTCCTGCAGGCTTCAAGAGTTGGGTATGCGGAGAGTCTCGCATCTCCGCAGCCGAGATGACTGATGGCCGTTGCATTCTTCAATGCAGCAACCATCTAATTTCTGCAAAAGAAAGAGGTTTGATGAGTTTTGAATTCAAGATCTCATCAAACTACAGAGAGTGTCTTTGTTTGACAGCTTCACAGAGCTGTCAAACGATGACAATTCATCTGTCAAAAATTATTGAAAATGAAACGTTCTCTGTAACCGGCTTTCCCTTAATTGGCCTGCTAAGCCCGCTGGGCGGGCTTAACAAGGTCAATTAAGGGAACATAGCGTGGGTTGGTCAGAAGTTGATGGAGGCGGGACTGAAACCTGACAAGTGGGAGTCCCGCCTCCAAAAGCTCCCCATTGGCAAAATCCAGCCCAGTGTCTCAGAGATCTGGAGATTAGACAGGCACTACAGTTTGGTCTGAAGATTTAGCCTTGGATACTTAGGGAGCGACAACTTCTACAAATTGGCACCAAGACCAGGTTTTTTTTTTCTCTCTCCCTCCCGGGGCTGCGTGGAGCGGGCTTGGGAAAACCAAGACCAGGTATTTTGGGACGCTTTCCTGGGGCTTCAAAATAACCTCAGACAAGTAAAGACCTGCCACCTATTATATATTAAAACAGTGCACAGCCGCAGCAGTCCATTGGTACAGTGCCTGTAAGTGGAGCTGTGAGGGTCACGTGATGTCGCCCATTATGCACAATGGTCCTCTACCAACATTACATGACAGCCCCGCTCTACTGACCTTTCCTTTCTGGAACATAAGAAAAATAGTTTGAGTGCCTACCTTAGCGAATCTAAATTAAATCAAAACAACAACAACTTACATTTATATAGCCTTTAATGTTGTAAAACATCTCAAGGCGCTTCTCAGGAGCGTTATCAAACAGTATTTGACACCGAGCCACATAAGGAGATAGTAGGGCAGTTGAGGTAGGTTTTAAGGAGCATCTTAAAGGAGGAAAGAGAGGTAGAGCGGCAGAGAGGCTTTAGGAGAGAATTCCAGAGCTTAGGGCCTCAGCAGTTGAAGGCATGGCCACCAATGGTTGGGCAATTAAAACTGGGGATGCACTAGAGGCCAGAACTGGAGGAGCGCAGATAACTCGGAGGGTTGTAGGGCTGGAGGAGGTTATAGAGATAGGGAGGGGCAAGGCCCTGGAGGGATTTGAAAACAAGGATGAGAATTTATAAATGGAGGCATTGCTGGACTGGTAGCCAATGTAGGTCAGCGAGCACAAGGGTGATGGGTGAACGGGACTTAGTGCGAGTTAGGATACAGGCAGCAGAGTCTTGGATGAGCGTAAGTTTATGGAGGTTGGAAGATGGGAGGCTCGCCAGGAGAGCACTGGAATAGTCAAGTCTAGAAGTAACAAAGGCATAAATATCAATGTCCAAAATCTCCCTCTGTGTTCTTGATAAATTTAAAAAGCAGAAAAGGATGACACACTTTCCAAGTACTATTATTAAGTGTAACTGCTGACCATGAATGCAGAGCAGCCCAACCACATCGTATCAAACATTCTTGATCCCTAATGATTAGAATATTGCTTCTTAAACTGATTGTCATTAATTACATGTAGAACAATATAATCTCCTTCACCCACCCAGCAACAGGGCCAACTCATGCAAAAAACAGTACCTTTGGTTAACATCTACAGATTCTCTGTAGGCCCTGCGCTACAGATCCCTGGAGCAGACCGCAAATACTCAACATTTTAAACCAGGACCCAAACTGTACAGCAGATTGAATCTTCCAGCAGCAGTGGAAAAAATTAATATTGGTTGAGAAAATTACATTTTTACTCCAGGAAGTAGTTGAGGACTGATTTGTAGCAACAGAATAACAGAGCGCACAGCTAAAGGGCCTGCATTTAAAGGTGTGAAAGTTGGCGTTTATGGCATATTGTAAGCAATCGTACCACTGAGCACCATTACTAGCCTTGATGAAACCTACCCCCCAGTGACAAGCAAAATGCTCAATAATTAACCCCCCTCCCCAACAGACCAGCAGCCCGTGTACACTACAACCCCTGTCTCCTACTCTCTCCCTCTTTCCATTTCTTTTTCTCTGCTTCCCACTCCCCTCTCCTTCCCCTCTCCATATCATGCCCTCCTCTCCTTCCTCATCCCTCCTATCTGACTCCTACCCCTTCACGCCTTCCCCTGCCTTGGTGCAATTACATCCCCTGCCCCCTAACCATGCTTTATCTGAGGATTACACTTAATCTTGATTTAACATATATGTAACACCATGGAAGATCGACTTGTTTATTCTAAAAAGGGCTAGCAAGCCATTAGACATGTTGATGAACCTATTTGAATTATATGCATTTATTCAGTCTGTTCTAAGCTGTTGCACATAACAGTTTTCCACTGAAATGTGTTGACAGTGATATGATACTCCTGTATCTAAATTTGTTAAGATTTATTCAAATTTAAATTCTCTTGCACATGTTAACTTTGTCTACCAAGCAATAAGTTTAGTCAGAGTTGAAATTAAGACTCCATCAAAAAAATGACAAGTGAGAACCTTCCAGAACCATAAGGGAAATAAATGCCTCAGATCCATTACTTTCAATAGACTGCCAGGTAGACCGATAGCCCAGCTACACAGCTGCTAGACTGCCATGCAAATCAGATGGTTTCAGTTTACACAATACAGTAATAACATTTGGGAAACAAAAGTCTTTTACAAATCTTCCCATAATGGCACATTCCACAAACTCTCAGTCTAATATGGTGAATGCACAAAATGAGCTGCAAAAGCAGCAAAATGCCCATTATGCCTGTTTTTCTTTAGGGGATAGGATCATCTGCATTAGATCACTAATTGGATTTTTTAATTAAATCAAAATAGACACAAACCAAAATGGATTTAGATTTCAAGTAGCCTTATATAAATGGCAAAGCTGGTTAATTAATCGTTTGTAGCTAAAATAATAGCTGGAGTATTTAACAGTTAATTACAGATATACAAGTTCAGCAAACTGAAAAGAAAATTTTCTTTCAGAAAATCAGGCTCAAAACTTCCTTAACATGCTGATATTTCTCAGTAGATTGTACAAAACAACACCCTAAGCTTTATTTCTGTAATGCTATTTATTTTATTTTACATAGAATTTATAGCACAAAAACAGGCCACTCGGCCTAACAGGTTCTCACATGAACCTCCTCCTACCCTATGAACATATCCTTCTATTCCATTCCCTTTCATAAACCTGGAATACAACATAAGATGAGCTAAGTTTTAACAGGTAGGGAATGGAAGGTCAAAAACAGTTAGGTGATACTTGGACATTGATCTATATGGACAGAATAGCCCGCTATTATGCCATAACCTTGTGTTCTTAAATATTCTATTGAGATTGCTGGAAGCATTAGGAAACTAATAGAGGTGTCCTTGTTCTTGTTAATGCAGTGGATCTGAACTTGCTGAAGGAAGAAGTGAAGCTGTACAGCTGCACACCACGCAACATATCAGTGTCTCTGAGGGAGGAACTCAAACGGACAGATACCATCTACTGGCCTGGCTGTCTACTGGTAAAGCGCTGCGGAGGAAACTGTGCCTGCTGCTCCCTTGGCTGCCAAGATTGTCAATGTGTCCCCATCAAAGTCTCAAAAAAATACCACGAGGTATCCAATAGCTAGTTAAATGATTCTTTTCACACAAAAAATCTCAGGGTAATAACATTGCAATAATGCTGTGCAATAAAGCTGTTCTAATCTTAGCTGGGAAGAATGATGGAGGTGCAAACTTCTGTAAAATAGGAATTTTTTAAACCTTCAGGTTCTGCACATGAACATCCAAGGACTCGTCCTAAAAGTCTAATTGTTGCTTAAAGTTCAGCGAGTGCACTCCAATCAGAACTAATAACTTTCCAGCAGGTTCATAAATCCTGTCTGTGTAAGTAGGAAGCAGAGGTAATTGTTCCTATTATTAATCTGAGTAATCTGCTTAACTTTTTTGGCCGATCCCAACAACCCATAGTTCTCATGCTCCAAATATAAATGAATAATAAAAAGAAAATAGCATGTTGCAGTTGAAAGAATAGTCAAAAATGGTACAAATCAAAATTGTTTATTTTTATATTCATTCATTGGTCTCCCATGGCATTGCATATAGGAATTCAGGACCAAGGGTATTTTTCAGATCAAGCAGGGTTGGGGGGCGGGGGGGTTGTGGATAATGGGACCAAAACAAGAGAGTGGGAAGAGGCAGGAGGAGGAAGAGGGGACTGTGATAGAGTGATGGAAGGAGAGGGGGAGAAAGAGGAGCAGGAGAGAGGGAGGGCAGGTGGCCCGAAGAAGGTGGAAGGAGAACTGTAGGGCCACTTTGGGTATGCAGTCTGCTTGGTATCCATCCCCTGATTCAGTGCTGAGGTTGGGATTCAAAATCAATATCCTATCACTAGAGCTATTGGTTATTGACTTCAGATATCCCAAAATGGCTCTGAGATTGACAGAGATCAGTGGATTAAAGATCCACCATATATAGCTGATGGACAACTGTGTGATGAAATTTATTGTCCAACCATTGGTCTGACCAAATAAAATACAAGCGATGAAGTGACAAGTGTGATATTCAGTTGGGATCACCAGCTGTAAAAACAAAGTTGCACCACATAGGTAACCTATTTTATCAGATTAAAAACTATTTACTTATACAATAAGAATGCTGAGAAATATTGCATTTCCATCATACTTAACAGATTCTTTTTTGTTGTTACTGATGTTTTGATGTTGATATTCACTTCTACAGAGGTCTAGGTGACACAGTCCAGTGGTGCAATGCATATCATTGCTAAATTACATTGCTTGAGTTTCCAGAAGCCCAAGTGAGAATTTGGGCACTGATACCTCGGTCACATTTGTTTTATAAGGACAGCTTTAAACATGAGCTTTGTTGTAGGAACAGAATCTCTAATGATTAGCGGTGTAATCCGGGTGTTTCATTCCCTTTTATATGCTAGTAATGGAAGACACAAAAAGTGTTTGAAGAAATCTAATCGTGACAGAAGTAAAATTCCTTCACCTTGCATGGAGTTTTAATTTAATGGCCTACAATTTTTTCAGGTTCTTCAGCTGCGATATAGGAGCCCTGGAAAACCATTGCAGAAATCTCTGGCAGATGTGGGATTGGAGCACCATGAAGAATGTGACTGTGTGTGTAAAGGAAAAACAGGAGGTTAAGCTAGTTTGCCCTTGAAAAGCATTTACCTTTCAGAGAGTTGAACCATTGAGCAATGGGGCCTGTGTGCATTATCTTACTCAGAAATCACAGTCATCTCAGTTTTCGACTTTCCACTTTCTAGCTTTTTGGTGGATTTGGCGCAAGACACATCAATCGGCTCTCCTGCCTATGGGTAGAACTGCAAAATGTTATACAGAGGAAGAGCTCTACAAGCAAATGAAGTTTGGATTTCTAGATGACAGCAAAGAAAATGGCTCTTTCATTGCACTCCAGGTTCCCTTTCTCTCTTTCACCTGTGGAAGGATATAAATGTTATTTTGTTCACTGTTCCAGTTCTGAACCTAGTAAAAGTTCAGAAAATATTTTTCAGGAAAAACAATACATCTGGAGTCACTTACTGTTTAAGCCACGTACTTTGTGGGTTACAGTATTCCTAGCCATGTTGCTGAAAACTTCCAAGAAAATCTGTTTGTGTTGTGCCGCTTCACCCTTGTGTGACATCATTTCCTGTGTGCATTAACCATCATTCTCTTCCATGCACAGTTTTTAAAGAGAATTCTCCATGTCCTTCTGCAACTTCAGCTGCAATGTTCTAGCATGTGTGTCCTAATGAACAATGTATTGGATAAATGCAGAATTTGAGGAGAGTGAGGACTTCGACAAACTTTTCTGAGGGCATTGCCTGAAAGTGTGTACATTTTTTGAATCTTCTCATTTAGGCTAATATGACTAAAGCTTTTTTTTATATCACATTAAATGTATCTATTTTGTACCAAACTTATTTAAAAATTTAGCTTTTTGCGTTGTCTGAGATGACTCATGACTTACAACACTTTACAAAAAAGGGAAATAGGTTGGTGTGATTAAAAGCACAGCCATATCATTGCACTGTCAGTGTTGGTGCTTTGTGCAATGTACATATCTTTTTGTATAGTGGCCACTATTCCAAAGATCATACTACCCAGAATTTCTACCCAATTGTCTATTTTGCTCATAAAAAAGTTGTATCTGTATCTTAGTTTGACCCGATTTTTTTTCTTTTTCATTAAAAAGTCATAAAAGTTAGAGAATATATAGTTTTACAAATGGCTTGTGTTAACTCAAGAGTGTCGTTGGTGAATTTACTAACTGAGCTAGTAAGTGCATGAACTGCTAACCAGAGCAGCTGGATTATTAAATGGTTCATTACAAAAAACAAAATCACTTTCTTAGAAAATTAAAGAGATATTTTTCAATTGAAAAACTCTGTTCAACAATTCTGAAGCACTCATTTTTTTAAAAACTGCATCACATGTCTCTAGCACGCATTGGTATTTATTTAATTTTAAACTAAATGTTAAAAACTCACTTGTGCCTATCAGCTAATGTAGCAACAGCTAGATCTGTATCAGTTGATCTTTGACCACAAAGTAATCAATTAACTGCATATATATTCTGCATATAGTGCTGTAATGACGTTCTTCATTAATCTGAAATGCGAGACCCAATCTAACTGTAAGACAACATGGCAAACAAGTCTGTGCTTTCATCAAATGAAGGAAGAGGTACATCTTTGGCTTTATTCTGAATATCAACAGCCCTTGTAAAGTCTATTTGAGGGATTTATTAAAATAACTCAACATGTGAAACTTGTTTTGCAGTAAATCTTTAAAAAATACATTTCTTCAGAAGGTTTTGTGCAGTAATAAATGGTTGAAGTGAAGTTTAAGTGGAAGGTTATCGAAATCATATTTGTGATTGTAATTCTGAAATCTATCAGTTTCTAAGGTTAAGAAATCTTGACATTTATATGCATATATTGAGTCCCATATATTGAGTTAATGCCTACTGTCAGAGTATTACAGTGCTTGAAAATGAAATGTAATGCAATGGAGCACTGGATGCTGAATCCATGACCCTCCTGTTTCACCCCAAATGAAGTGTTAGCTGGAGAGACAATGGCCTAGAAATTCAGTTCGGATGCTATTGCGGCGCTAAAGTCGGGCGCTCGGCAAATTTAGCGGCCGCCGGAAAGTGCAGGCGAGCTCGCCGAAATTCAGTAGATTTGGCCAACTTTTTGGCCGAGCGCTGCAATAGGCGTTGGAACCCTATGTTCAGGCGCTAATCCGGCGATGCGGCCTGATAACGCCGATTCCGGGCGCAGCGCAGGTGCGATCATGTGGTGAGTGTCAGCAGACACCCTGACGCCGGCCAGCTCTTAAAGGGGGAAGGGTCAACTTTGACTGCAGCCACGCCCTGCATGCTGTAGCCCTGCAACTAGGCCTCAGGACTGGTTGTGTACCAAATCAACGCCTGGAGGTAATGGAGAGGGCCCGTGAAAGAGGCTTATGTGAAAGGGTTAAGGGTTACGGAGAGAAGGCGGGGACGGGATACTGAATTAAAGGATCAGCCATGATCTCATTAAATGGCGGAGCAGGCACGAAGGGCCGAATGGCCTACTCCTGCTCCTATCTTCTATGTATCTATGTAGCCCAGCGGTTCTCTGACCATGCGCTGGGTGTGCTCCTTCATGGGGTACGCAAGAGAAGACGGGTCGTGTGCCCGGCTAATGACAGGAAGGCTCCCAGGAGCCAGTTCAGGGAGACGTGGACCAAAATTGCCCGGAGGGTCTCCTCCAACTCCGATGTTCCCAGGAGTGCGGACCAGCGCCGCAAGAAATACAATGACCTATGTCGGCTGGTCAAGGTGAGTACCCTTTCCAGTGTCCCCCTCATCCTTGCATGTGCACCTCCCATTAGGGCCAAAGGGACATCAAAGGTCTAATGCCCAGCCCTCCTGCCGCTGCAATGGCACTTGCATGTTAATCAATAGCTCTTTCTGCACTTATCACACTGTCCAAGCTATTCCACCATGGGAGGCCTCACACACAGCAACAGGGGAACACACTGTCCAAGCTATTCCACCATGGGAGGCCTCACACACAGCAACAGGGCACCACACTGTCCAAGCTATTCCACCATGGGAGGCCTCACACACAGCAACAGGGCACCACACTGTCCAAGCTATTCCACCATGGGAGGCCTCACACACAGCAACAGGGCACCACACTGTCCAAGCTATTCCACCATGGGAGGACTCAGACACACCAACGGGGCACCACACTGTACTTAGACGCCCTCCTTTCTCTTGCAGGCCAAGCTGGCGAGGAACGCCAGGAGCCTGCGTGTCACTGGTGGAGGCCCTCGCGATTACCAGGAGCTAACGGTTCTGGAAGAGAGGGTGGCCCGACTCCTGCGTCACCCGGTGACTGGGCCTGTGGCGCTCGGCGACGCCGACCCTATACTGGAACCCACTGGTAAGGACAGGACCGGGTGCACCTCTCTCCTTGCCCTCGCGCATCAGATCTACATCCTTCCCCACTGGCCGAAAAATGCGCATAATGCACCAGTGCGGCCTCCCTCGCTGTTGGCCTGTCCTCACTCTAAAGCTACACTTGTGCCTTCCTGCTTTCAGCTGGTGAGGAGGAGGTGCTCCCTGAAGCCCAGACAGCCAGGCCCTCGGAGGAGGAGGACGTCGAGGAGCAGCAGGAAGGCGCCACCTCGGGGGAACCCTCCTCCGCTCCAGGAGATGGCAATGAAGGGGAGACGTCTGGCGTGCCGGAGAGCCAGGGGGAGGCGGGGGAGGGGAGCCCCGAACCTGGTCCCAGTGGCATGGACGCACGCGGCAAGGCTCCGGCGGCACGCCAGCCTTCTGCCCAGAGGGGGGAGGCGGTGGAGGGGAGGGCAGAACCTGCTCCCAGTGGCGTGGCCGCACGCAGCAAGGCTCCGGCGGCACGCCAGCCTTCTGGCCAGAGGGTGGAGGCGCCCTCCAGTCCGGACTCGGACGTCGCCCAGGAGGTGCGCCTCCTGGACGAGATGTCGGCGGCGTCGGAGCGGCGACACGTCGAATTCATGGAGGTGGTGGCACAGATGCCTCACGCCATCGAAAGCCTCGCACAAAGTGTGGTGGCTTTCGGCCAATCCCAGGCCAGGGGGCTGGAGCAAATCACAGCAGCGCACGCCAGGGGGGTGGAGCTCCTTGTGGCAGCGCATGAGAGGGGGGTGCAACAACTCGAGGCAGCGCAGCACGCCAGTCGCCAGCTGAGAGGTGCTGGGCAGACAATGGCACTGCAGATGTGGGCACATGCCGGCGCAGTTGGGGCACTGACTTCTGCCACCCTCGCACTGGCGCGGAGGCGTCGCCAGGCCAGCCGCCGCCCTGCTGCCGCACACCGGTCTGGCGACCAACAGTTTGGCGCGCTTGCTCCCCGGCCAGGCCGCCCGAGTGCACGTGTGTCTGTCGAGCAGCGCGCGCCTGGCATCACCCACCTTGTCCCCATTGGTGCAGGCGAGCCTGCCACTCCCCCAGCCAGGGTGCAAGGAGCTGCTGCAGGCAGTGAAGAGGGCCACCCACAGCTGCAGCAGCCACCAGCCGGCCCCTCCCGGGCCCGCCCTCGTGTAGGCCGACCCCCAAGGGCATCTGGCGAGATGCCTTGTCGCCCTGAAGATCCTTCCCCCAGCCTCGCCACAGCCTTACGGCCCAGCTTGAGGCGCAGCAGCAGGAGGGGCCGGGGCAAAAGACGGCTGTTGACGGACTCGCCCTCTCGTCACACCGAATAGAGTGTGGTGAGCGAGGGTTTGGGTGATGCGGAGGCTTCTGTTCTGGGGGGCATTATGTTGTTTGGTTTTATGGGGGTGTTTGTGTTGTGGGGGGGGCTTGTTTTTGTTCGGCCAGTGAGGAAGGCCATTTGGATGTTGATGTTTTGTTAGTCCTCCCCAAGTTTTGGGAGTGACAGAAGTTTGTGACTGTTTTTCGGGGGTCTTCTCTGTTTTGCTCTTCCATGTGGGAAGGGCCCTGAGTTTTTGAAATAAAGATGTTTATTTATTCACCATGTGCAGGTGTCATGTTTCAAGTGGTTGTTGGGTTAACCGGCTGAGGGCTTGCGGAGCGGCTGCCTTCAGCTGCGTTCAGTGGCCCAGGCCATTCCCTGACAGGGGGCCTAGAAGTGTCGAGCAATAAGCCCCCGGCGGACGGCCCTTGGACCTTGTCGCTCCCTCCTGGCCTGGTGCTCCTCCTCCTCAGGGTCCTCCTGCTCGTCCTCCTGAGGTGGTGGGCCAATGTCAGGTGGCAGTGCCTGAGTCCTGCGGATAGCCAGGTTGTGGAGCATGCAGCACACCACGACGAACTGGGAGACTCTATCCGGCGAATACTGAAGAGACCCGCCCGAACGATCCAGGCAACGGAACCGTTGCTTGAGGACGCCTATCGTTTGCTCTATTAGGTTCCTTGTGGCTTGATGGCTTTCATTGTATGCCAGCTCCGCTGGGGTCCTGGGCGCGCGGAGCGGGGTCATGAGCCATGTGCACAAAGGGTAGCCCTTGTCCCCGATAAGCCATCCCCTTGGTGGAGGCTGTGCCTGGAACATGTCAGCCACAGTAGTCTGGCGCAGGATAAAGGCATCGTGGCTGCTTCCTGGGAAGCGGGCATTGACAGCTAGGATGCGCTGCCTGTGGTCACACACCAGCTGCACATTTAGGGAATGGTAGCCCTTCCGGTTGCGGTATTGCTCGGCATTGTGGATAGGTGCCCGCATAGCCACATGCGTGCAGTCAATGGCGCCCTGCACCATGGGGAAGGCCGCGATCCTGGCAAATCCGACTGCATGCTGCTCCTGCTTGTGTTGGGTCATGGGGAAGGAGATGAATTGGTGCCTCCTCGCGAAAAGTGCTTCGGTGACCTGTCGGATGCAGCGATGCGCGGCGAACTGGGAGGTGTTCGCAATGTCCCCAGCAGCGGCTTGGAAGGAGCCGCTTGCATAAAAGCTGAGAGCCACCGTGACCTTCACTTCCACCGAGAGAGACGCCCTGGACATGAGCTGTAGCTGCAAATCTGCGTGAAGCAGCTGGCAGATCTCTCCAACCACCTCCCTTCTGAAGCGCAGCCTCTTAACACAATGCGCCGCAGTCATGGTGAGATATGAGACCTGCTCCCGGTATTGCCTGACTGGGTAAGGCCTACGTTGGTGACGCCTAATGGCCCCTCTGCGTCTAGGCATGCCTGGCCCTCTCTCAAAGCGTCTGCGAGCCCTTCGCACAAAATGTAGCAACTGAGGGTTGGCCCCCCCATGCAGCCCCCATTACAAAGTTCCAAACAGCAAAATCACAAGGATGCAAATGTCAAAGCACTGGCTAGAAGCCAAAAATACCTCTCCTATGGTGTCCGAAATCAGTAATCTCTGTGCCTTGCTCTCTGTGCAGAAATCCAAAGCAGTAAAGTCATTGCAGCGAAATGGCTGGCTTTTATGGGTGAGTGGATGTGCCCTTTAATTAGCGCTCCCCGAATCCCACAGGGCCTCTGTTGAGTTCCATTTCACAGTTCTTAGCAGCGCCACGCCCACATCGGCCGGGCGCCACTGAATTTCCGGTTTGGGGCGCACAAACGGCGTTGCACGATGGAATGACGTCATAAGATGCGCGCGCAGCTGAGCGGGCGCTAACACTTTGCGCCGGCGCTAAAGCCCAGCTGAATTTTGGCGTAGGCGCAGATCCGGCGGTGCCCGGCCACTAAGTGGATAGCGCCAGAAATCTGGCGCTAACGGCTGGCGCAAACAGCTGAATTTCTAGGCCAATGTATATTCTTATAAGATTTCAGCTTTTTTTGGTGTAAAGTGATGCCTTTGGTACATGAATGGCTTATGACTAAAAATCTTGAAGCATTTTGATCAGCCTTGTTCTCTTCAAGGATCCTTCAGCTCTTGTTGCAGATCAGATTAAAGTAAGTTAGAAAGGAATTAAATAATCAAACTCGAAATATATTTGATATGAGCATTCCAGCTGGTTATTCTTGAATCCCTGACTATATCACACATATATAGCAATGGTCAGCGCTGGGAGCATAAACTTGACTTATGCCATTCCTGTATTAGCCCAAACTCATTTTCAAAGTATTACAGCATTCAAAATCAAACAGGGGAATAATGCAATGGTCACACATTCCTGATTTATGGGATGGCGGGATCAGATTCACAAATATGATTTTATGTGGCTTCCCTGGAGTATTTCTTTAAGTGTCTTTGTTATTTATAAAGTGCCAGCCAGCTAAGATCTGAACTTTAAACTGTGTGAGACTCAACTGGGTATCACTTACAGGAACTGGTTCCTCTTTCTGCTGGATGTTTACCAGCTAACCTTGAAATCCCAAGTTAGGATATCTGATGCGACATAAACTTCCATGAAGTTTAAAAGTATTGTCCAGTGCTTTCAATGTTGTTTTTCTGTTTCACAGCTATTATTTCCCATGAGAACACATGAAAAGTTAGGGATGAGAAAAGACCATTTAGCTCCTCAGAGCTCATCCCTGCAGTTCTGTTATTGTACTCACCAAGTCCTCAAGTCTGTGGAAAGGACACAAAAAGTGCACTGACTGTGACACCAGCATTATGCAAATCCTAGGTGCAAGATTTTCAGTTATAAGCTGCTCACGTACCAAAGGCATTGCTTCACACCAAAAACAAAAGCAGAATTAAAATCCGTAAGCTTTGTCCATCACAATGGGCACAGTGATTGTCTACGCTTTGGTTCAATGAACCTGTCCTGTTACAGGTGATAGGGCAGCTCCAAGACACTGATTTTCTTCAGTTATTGTGAGAGCAAACAAGTTGTGTCAGCAAGAAGCATTTCAGCCAATCCCTTATTAGCAACCATCAGGAAGAGAGGTCGTACACCATTGGCTGTAGTACAAAAGCAACTTGGTGTCAAACCCCACCAAAAAGAGGGAAGTTTTAAAGTTTAACAAACTTTGGTAAGCTACTATATATGATACACAATTTAATGATTGAAAAGAATTGACTATCATGTCAGCTATTTTCACTCTTTAGCTCTGACAGTGGAGGTGGGCCCAGTGTGTGGTGCTCCGTGCTTGCATTTGAGTCCCGTGTGGAGTGCCCTGCCTTTCCCAACTTCACAAAGATGTGAGCAGGTTTTCCTCATCATCCTCCATTGCCTTGCTCTGAAAATAGAGCTAATACCTTCAGTGACAAAAGAGTAAACATTCTGGCGGTGGCATTGTCATGCCAAAAGTACAGCAGGGCTTTCCACCAAATCCCAGGGAAGCAGGAATATACAGGGATTTTTTATTTTATTTATTCATTCTCAGGATGTGGGTGTCACTGGCAAGGCCAGCATTTATTGCCCATCCCTAATTGCCCTTGAGAATGTGGTGGTGAGCCACCTTCTTGAACCACTGCTGTCCTTGTCGTAGCAGTTTGGTACAACTGAGTGGTTTGCAAGGCCATTTCAGAAGGCAGTTAAGAGTCAACCACATTGCTGTGGGTCTGGAGTCACATATAGGCCAGACCAGGTAATGACAGCAGATTTCCTTCCCTAAATGACATTAGTAAACCAGATGGGTTTTTAACAACAATCTGGTAGTTTAATGGTCACCGTTACTGATACTAGTATTTTTATTCCAGATTTATATTCAATTAACTGAACTTAAATTGCCCCAGTGGTGGGATTTGAACTCATATCTAGTGGATTATTAGTCTAGACCTCATGAATTACTAGTCCAGTAACATAACCACTGTGCTACCATTCCCAGCTATACAGGGGGCTCAGCTAGGATGTTGAGCAGCACCTTGCTGCTCTGTGAGAGTGGTCCACAGCTGCTATGGCCAAAAATTCTTAGGGTTTAATGACCTTCTTACCTGATCCTTTATGGTAGGTCCCAGATTTCTTCTTAGTGTGGACTGCAGGCAGCTTATTATAGCATGTACGCACTGCTGACTGCATTGCAAGTGTATCTGGTCGGATTTCTGGGAACCCCACGACATACAACCAAGCTGACATCAGGGGTGGGCAGATAGAAGAAGTGCCACCCCTTCTGCTAGAATTTATCGTGGCAGCTATCAAGGGGCAGAAATCCAGTGAAGAGGGTTGCGCCCCAATTTCTCATTCCCTTCACGGCCACAGCGGCTGAATTCCGCCCCACAAAAGAGCAGAATCTCTGGGTTCATATATTTGTCTCCCCTCTTCTGTTATCATCCTTTCATGTCCTTGTTTGTCTCCCCTTAATTTTGGCTTTAAATTGTGCAGCACGATATTGTGCAAATATGAATGTTAAGGCCATACTTCGCACCAGAAAAATAGAAGGCATCCTAACAGTAGCTCTACCGTTGGTCAGAGTAGTAATCAAGAAATAATAGGAGCTTGTAACAAAGGTAATGCAATAATTGTGGGGGACTTTAACCTTCATGTAGAGTGGGCAAATCAAATTGGTAAAGGTAGTCTGTAAATGTGCATACATTACACTTGGTCCCTTCATCTAAGTCATTAATATAGATTGTAAATAGCTGAGGCCCAAGCACTGAACATTGCGGCACCCCACTAGCTACAGCCTGCCAACCTGAAAATGACCCGTTTATCCCTAATCTCTGTTTTCTGTCTGTTAACCAATCCTCTATCCATGCTAATATATCACCCCCAACCCAGGAGCCCTTATCTTGCGTAACAAACTTTTATGAGGCACATTATCAAATGCCTTTTGGAAATGCAAATATGCTACATCCACTGGTTTCCCTTTATGTACCCCACTAGTTACATCCTCAAAAACTCTAATAAAGTTGTTAAACATGCTTTCCCTTTCATAAAACCATTTGACTCTGCCTAACCATGGAATGTATTCGAGACAGTTTCCTAGAAAAATACGATATGAAACCAACCAGGGAACAGGCTATTTTAGATCTTGTATTGTGTAATGAGACGGGGTTAATTAGTAATCTCATAGTAAAGGATCCTCTGGGAAGAGTGATCATAATATGATAGAATTTCATGTTGTGCTTGAGAGTGACATAATTAAATCCGAAACTAGAGTCTTAAATTTAAATAAAGCCAATTAGCATGACATCAGTCATCAGGAAAATACCAGAATCCATTATTAAGGAAGTGGTAACATGGCACTTAGAAAATAATAAGGCAGAGTCAACAGTGTTTTATGAAAGGGAAATCGTGTTTAACAACTATATTAGAGTTGTTTGAGGATGTAACTAGCAGGGTAGATAAAAGGGAACCAGTGGATGTACTATATTTAGTACTAGGTCCCTTGCTTTTTGCGGTATATATCAATAATTTAAACTTCAATGTAGGGGGCATGATTAAGAAGTTTGCAGATGATACTGTGGTTGACAGTGAGGAAGAATGCTGTAGACTGCAGGAAGATAATTGAGGTGTTTAAAATTATGAGGAATCCAATTACAGTGGATAGGAAGGACCTATTTCCCTTAACAGAGAAGTCAATAACCAGGGGGCATCGATTTAAAGTACTTGGTAGAAGGATTGTAGGGAAATTGAGGAGAACTATTTTCAGCCTGAAGGTGACGGGGGTTTGGAACTCACTGCCTGAAAGGGTGGTAGAGGCAGAAACCCTCATCAGATTTTAAATGTGCTTGGAAGTGCAGTTGAGGTGCCGTGACCTACAGGGCTACGGACCAAGATTTGGAAAGTGGGATTAGGCTGGATAGCTCTTTTTCAGCTAGCACAGATATGATGGGCCAAATACCCTCCTCCTGTGCCGTAAATTTCTATGATTTTATGATTATATGATGTGGGCGTCGCTGGCAAGGCCAGCATTTATTGCCCATCCCTAATTGCCCTTGAGAAGGTGGTGGTGAGTTGTTGTCTTGAACCGCTGTAGTCCATGTGGTGAAAGTGCTTGCACAGTGCTGTTAGGGAGGGTGTTCCAGAATATTGACCCATGGACAATGAAGGAATGGCGATATATTTCCAAGTCAGGATGGTGTCTGACTTGGAGGGGAACTTGAAGGTGATGGTGTTCCCATGCGCCTGCTGCCCTTGTCCTTCTAGGTGGTAGAGGTCACAGGTTAGGGAAGTGTTGTCAAAGAAGCCTTGGCGAGTTGCTGCAGTGCATCTTGTAGATAGTACACACTGCAGCCACGGTATGCCGGTGGTGGAGGGAGTGAATGTTTAAGGTGGTAGATGGGTTGCCAATCAAGCGGGCTTCTTGATTGTTATTGGAGCTGCACTAATCCAGGCAAGTGCAGAGTATTCCATCACATTCCTGACTTGTGCCTTGTAGATGGTGGAAAGCTTTTGTGTGTCAGGAGGTGAGGCACTCCCCGCTGAATACCCATCCTCTGACCTGCTCTTGTAGCCACTGTATTTACTTGGCTGGTCCATCAAGTTTCTGATCAATGGTGACCCCCAGGATGTTGATGGTGGGGGATTCAGCGATGGTAATGCCGTTGAATGTCACGGGGTGGTGGTTAGACTCTCTTGTTAGGGATGGTCATTGCCTGGCACTTGTATGGCCTGAATGCTACTTGCCACATATCAGCCCAAACCTGAATGTCGTCCAGGTCTTGCTGCATTCGGGCATGGATTGCTTCATTATCTGAGGAGTTGTGATTGGAACTGAACACTGTGCAATCATCAGCGAACATCCCCACTTCTGACCCTCTGATGGAGGGAAGGTCATTGATGAAGCAGCTGAAGATGGTTGGGCCTGGAACACTGCCCTGAGGAAATCCTGCAGTGATGTCACAGAAATCACAGAATCACAGAAACCTCACAGTACAGATAGAGGCCATTTCGGCCCATCGAGCCTGCACCGACACATATCCCACCCGATCCCCGTAACCCCTACACCAAAACATATCCCACCCTATCCCCGTAACCCCACGTATTTAATCCCCCTAACACTAAGGGTCAATTTTTATCATAGCCAATCAACCTAACCCCGCACATCTTTGGACTGTGGGAGGAAACCGGAGCACCCGGAGAAAACCCACGCAAACACGGGGAGAATGTGCAAACTCCCCGTTTGCTGGGGTTGAGATGATTGGCCTCCATCAAACACAACCACCTTCCTTTGTGCTAGTTATGACTCCAGCCAGTGGAGCGTTTTCCCCCGGATTCCCATTGACTTCAATTTAACTAGGGCTCCTTGATGCCACATTCGGTCAAATGCTGCCTTGATGTCAAGGGCAATCACTCTTACCTCAGCTCTGGAATTCAGCTCTTTTGTGCATGTGTGGACCAAAGCTGTAATGAGGTCTGTAGCCGAGTGGCCCTGGGGGAACCCAAACTGAGCACTGGTGAGCAGGTTATTGGTGAGTAAGTGCCGCTTGATAGCACTGTCAATGACACCTTCCATCACTTTGCTGATGATTGAGAGTAGACTGATGGGGTGGTAATTGTCCGTATTCGATTTGTCCTTTTTTTTTTGTGGACACAACATACCTGGGCATTTTCCCACACTGTTGGGTAGATGCCAGTGTTGTAGCTGTATTGAAGCAGCTTGGCTAGAGGCATGGCTAGCCCTGGAGCACAGGTCTTCAGCACTACAGCCGGGATATTGTTGCATCCCATAGCCTTTGCTGTATCCAATGCATTCAGTTGTTTCTTGTTATCACATGGAGTGAATCGAATTGGCTGAAGACTGTCTTCTGTGATGGTGGGACCTCAGGAGGTTTAGCTTTAAGAGCTGGAGACTGCCATTTGGGAATTAATTTTAACGTTTATTTTTTTTTCCAGAAGGTAGTTGAGCTCTAAGGGCTAGAAACTGCCTATTTTTCCTGATATTTGTTTTTCATTTTCGAAGGCATTTCCCCTTTAAGGGACCGACACTGCTTTCATAAATAACAGTTTTGCTCTAAGACAACGCTGTTCTTGTTCCAGGAATGCTACAGCCATTCTATATGAGGCATGCTGCTGAGAGTAGCACCGGAAAAAGAGGGTTGCACAGTCATTTTAGTGCTGCACTAATTTAAATTAGCAGACAGCACTAAAATACCTGCCATTAACTTCGGCCCGCAGTGGCACTGGCAGATTTTTGCCATACTGGAATTTCTAGGCCCATACTTTTTAAATTGTGAGAAATTATTAAATGTTGGTGTTCCGAGAGACTTAGGTGTCCTCAAAAGGGAAATGTAAAGAGTTAGCTTGCAGGTACAGCAATCAATTAGGAAATGTAAAGAGTTAGCTTGCAGGTACAGCAATCAATTAGGAAGGCAAATGGCATGTTGGCCTTTATTGCAAGGGGATTGGAGTACAAGAGTAAGGGGCCTAGAAATTCAGTAGGCTTAGCGCCCCATTTGGGGCGCTGGAGGGCCTAGCGCCGGAGTTATGGCCAGTTGGCAAATTCAGTGGGGCCCTTCCGTCGGCGTTACACCGGTTGCGCTGCGCCGGCACCGATGACGTCATCGGTGTGCGCAGCGTCCCGGTTGCCGTGGTGACGGGCCCCAGCGCCGAAATTGAGTTGCGGCCGCCTCGCCCGTGGCAGCCGCAACTAAGACTTTGGCAACCGAGTCTTGCAGGAGTTAGCGCCGGCGCATTAAGGTCGCGCGGCGGCCGGCCGCTTTCCCGCCGGCCGCCTGCCTGCACCTCGCTCCCCGGACTCCTCCACCCCCCCCCCCCGCGGAACAGATGCGTCTGGCCTGCAAGCCCGGCACTTGTCCGAGGTGCCGGGCTCATTTTTCTGAACATTTGAACGGCCAGCGGGCGGGTGCAGGCAGCTCCTCCTTAACTGAAGGAGGAGGCCTGCACTTCCCCAGCCTGCCGCACCGCATCGGGTGCCGCAGCGCCGGAATTGCGCCGCAATGCGGCACTCAGCGCCCATTTCGAGGCGCTGACACCCTCTAGTAGCGCCGGCAGCCGTTTGGGCGCGGCGCTACTGAATTTTTGGCGCGCGCAGGGGGACTTAGCGCCGGCGCTAAATTTCCGGCGCTAAAGCCCTGGCGAACCCACAACCGAATTTCTAGGCCAGGAAGTCTTGCTACAATTGTACAGGGCTTGGGTGAGACCACATCTGGAGTACTGTGCACAATTTTGGTTTCCTTATCTGAGGAAGGATATACTTTTCTTAAAGGCAGTGCAATAAAGGTGTACTAGATCGATTCCTGGGATGAGAGGGTTGTCCTATGAGGAGAGATTGAGTAGATTAAGTAGAGTTTAGAAGAATGAGAGGTGATCTCATTGAAGATTCTGAGGAGGATTGACTGGGTAGATGCTAAGATGTGGTTTCTCCTGGCTGGAGAGTCTAGAACTAGGGGGCATAGTCTCAGGATAAGGGATCAACCATTTAAGACTGAAATGAGGAGGAATTTCTTCATCAGAGGCTTGTGAATCTTTGGACTTCTCTACCACAAATGGCTCTGCATGCTAAATCATTGAGTATATTCAAAGCTGAGATCAATAGATCTTTGGAGTCTAGGGGAATCAAGGGATATGGGAATCGGCTGGGAAAGTATAGTTGAGGTCGAAGATCAGCCGTGATCTTAAAGAATGGCGGAGCAGGCGTGAAGGCCGTATGGCCTACTCCTGCTCCTAATTCTTGTGTTCTTATGTTCTTCAAAGATTAGTAGAAAGACTGTTTGTTAAAACTCCAAGTACTGGCAGGCCAGGGCAATAAAAAAGCCATGTTCAAAATAGGAATAGAGTGAAGAAATTTGTGTGGCATGTTCATAAGACCACTACAGAAAATATCACCCCATTATACCACATGCAACAGATGTGAGGATATTCTGGCACAAAGGACAAGGATTACTTCATCAATACTATCAACTCTTTGAATCAGCAGAAAGCTGGGAATACCCAGACTTCACTTTGTTTTTACAAATAAGATTCACAACCCTCTGAGTGAAGAAATTCCTCCTCATCTCAGTCTTAAATGGCCGACCCCTTATCCTTAGACAATGTCCCCTAGCTCTAGGCTCTCCAGCCAGGGGAAACAACCTCTCAGCATCTACCCTGTCAATCTCCCCTCAGAATCATACATATTTCAATGAGGCCACCTCTCATTCTTCTAAACTCCAGAGAGTATAGACCCAATCTACTCAATATCTTAAGACTGCCTAGGCACAGCTGGATAGCTGGCTGTTCGATGTGCACATCTGTGAAAGCTGACCTGGGACAGTGGGCGAGCAGTTAGGCTCTCTTGTTAACCTGTTTCTGCTGCTCATCTATTCGCCCGCAGATGCTCTCTCCTGCACACCTCTGGGACGGGGGCTGTCTGGTCCTCCCGAAGGCATAAGAGACCTGGGCCTAGAAATTCAGTAAGGCGCCGCCAGCTTTGCGGCCAGTTACCGCCCAAAGAGGGCTTCTGCGCCAATAGAGGAGTTTGCGCTGATATTCAGCGCAGCGGTAATGTCGGCGGTAGCCGTTAGCGCTGCACCGGCACCGATGACGTCATCGGTGTGCGCAGTGCCCCGGTTCCGCCCCGATATCGGCCCGACCCCCATATTTAGTTGCGGCCGCCTCTTCCGCAGCGGCCGCAAACAGCGATCAGAAAACGGGGCCGTACTGTAGCCTTAGTGGGGCGCTTTAAGGTGGAGGTGCGGCCGGCCGCTTTTTCAGCGGCCGCCTGCCCGCACCTCCTTCCCCGGCCTCCTCCACCCCCCCCCGCGGCATTGCCGGCTGCTTTCCGTGAACCCGGCACTTCTCCGTGGTGCCGGGCTCATTTGCCGGCTCTATCCAGCGGCGATCTCCCCGTTGCAGGCACCTCCCCCTTAAGAGAAGGAGGAGGCCTGCAGTACCGCAGCCTGCCGCTCCGCAGCAGGTGGCGCAGCGGCGCCTAGAGCGCTGAAATTCAGTTTCAGCGCCCCAAGCGGGGCGGGCACACCCTGGAATAGTGCCCGGTTCCGACTTGGGGCGCAAAAACTGAATATCTGACCGGTGCAACTGGCTCCGCGCTCAGCGCTAACTTTTGGGCGCACGCCAGCTGGCGGGCCCAAAGTGAATTTCTAGGCCCTGATCTTAAAGACCTATTGGGACTGTTTCCAGTTTTACTGTGCCTGAAGTGCCATTCAGCTGTGGTTAGCTGTGTGACTTCCTCCATCTACATTCCTCCTGCAAGCAGCCTGAAGGTTTTTCAAGAATTGTTGTGTAAAATAAAAATATTTCTTGTGTCCCTCCACTCTTCAGATGGATATGCTTCATGTATATTAACAGAGTCCCTTATTATTAAATAGCAATTTAAGCTAGATAATGATGCTATGCTTTGAGATGCTCTATCTATGCTTTTACTTTTGCTTTAATATGAGGTGCAGAGCAGGTGATGTGCTTTTGATCCTATATGTGAAGTAAATATAGTAGACTTCCTGTTGCCTGTTGAGAATGAGGTGGTATTTTATCGGATAGTAGTTCACCCATTGAGCCAAAGGGGAGCTTGGATGAAATTGCCTCACTGCAGCACAGAACAGGAACAGTGAGGCCAGAATCTTGCCGACGCTCAGAGGGCAGGTTCAGAGCCGGGTCCGCTGTCAAAATCTAAAAGATTGACCGGGTTGGGAACCCACTGTGAACCCGCCTCCATGTCTGTTTCCCAAGTGCCGGGTCTGCCTGCCCATTACAGACCTGACACTAAGCGACGGGTGAGCCAATTGAAATAGTTAAAAGGTTGTTAAAAGTTACTTAAATAGCATTTTACCATCTACTTACCATTTTTCCAGCTTCTTGACAAGTTTTACAGTGCTCGGGGATCATGTCACGTAAGTAGGTTGGATTTTTAATGACTCTCCATCGTGCTGAATAGGTGACAGCTGCAAAAGTGGTATAAAAGCTACCATTTCACTGCTGTTCACTTTCCAATGTTAGAAGCTGGAGCCTTCAGGATTTGGAACACACTTTTGAGCTTTATGCAGTTTGGAAGTGCTTGGAGTAAACTCTCCATCCACTGTCACATCCTTGGAACAACCTCTCTCACCATTGACAGATCGCTTCTGTCATTTCAACTTCAGCTTCCATCTATTCCATCAGCATCGGTGCCCTTCAAAAAATCTCACCTTGGTCCTCAGAATCTCACCACAATCAGCCCCAACATCAACATCACCTGGTACACCATCAGCACCAACAAAAACACCAACCTTCTCTGCAATCACCTGACGCTGGACAGGATACAGGGCATCAGCACTTGACCATATTGCTGCCAGGGAGACCAGGGATGGCCTCATCATGGCCAGATTTACTTCACTTGACGTTGTACACCCTGGCTTCCACATGATGCACCAGGTTGGCACCACCCCACACCAGCACCATAAGGTATCCCTGCAATGCCCAAGCCATTCGTTTCTCATTCATCACCATCATGGGGGGTGCCCTTATTTCTCACCATTCACTACAACTCACTAAGCCATTTCCAAAGGTGCACTCAATAAAGATTTCAATGTTTGACAACACAGTAGCAGAAACTGTACATGAACATTAGCTAAAAGACCCAAGTGCCTGCTCTTGTGTGGTGTTAGTTGGTTTGATTGGACAAGGATGAGGGTGAGTGTGAGGGGGGGCTAGTGAGATGGGGATGTGTAATGTAGCTAGAGAGAGAGGGATTGATGGAGGTATAAGGTAAGTTGGTGTTAGTAAGGATGTGTAGGAGTAGGGTAGGTAAGGCAGATTGGTAGGGATGTGATGAGTGGCACAGTAGGATAAGGTTGAGTCTGGCTTTGCAGTAACATTTCATGATCTACTGAGATCATTGAAAGGTTTGCGCCACTGCAGCCAGGTCCTCCTGATGACATCCCTGCTTGTGTCCTCCTCTGCAATATGAAACCAGGCTGTGTTGGTGTCCTGGGGAGGTGTCTTCCACCCATTGGAAAGGAAGGTAACCCCCTGCATGCTGTGACTCCCTTCATAAGCATATGGAGGGAGCCATGGGAGAGCCTGGGTGCAGCCCTGTGCCTCTGTGCAGTAATTGTCAGTGTTTGCAGCACCTCAATGCTGTAGAATACTGACAGTACAACTGTCAAAATGAATGTGCATATGGTCCCTTTGAGGAAACCGTGAATGACACATCATCAAATGACATCAGCAGACCCGTTTCCTTTTAATTGGCCGGGAACCTTGCAGTAAAGGGATAATTACAAGTCCTAGCCCTTTTTGGGCTACCCCAGATCAGGCGTACTCCCAAGATGTTCACCTTCAACTAAAGTTAGAGATAGCTGAATTCTATAAGACTCTTAATTGGGTCTAAAGGTCCAGGCTATCTCTCCCTAAAGGAAAGGAATGACTAGAAGATATTACCACCCTCCAGATAGCACTTTTAATAAGTTTAACTAGACTGTAACCTTCTGGATATTATGAGGGTCCGGAATACCCCCCAGAACTCTGCAACTCTTCACCAAAGAATGTACAGAGATTTGAGTTTGTGAGTTTGATACAGAAATACTAATTTGAGACAATTCTAAAAACATATACATTTATTAAAGAACCGACATGTAGTTAACAGTTGGTGAGTCCATCGCAACATTACAGTTCAAAAACAAATATCTTACATTTCTTATTTCTCAGAGATCCTTATTTTCAAATCTTAACTTTGTTACATTTCTACATTTCTTACTTATTTCTAAATCCAGAACATCCATCAAAATCAAATTAAAAGTACCTCTTTGATCCCCAAGACTCAAAGTTAAAAACTTACAGAGATGCCTCTGAAGAGTGAGAGAATTGTTTGGCCCATTCAGTGACTTCTAACTTTCTGTTTGAAAAGCTCTTATTTTTATATTCTTTTTTCGTGGTTTCTCCTTTGAAGTTTTCTGCTGATGTAAGCTAATTAACTTTTGTGATACCTCTGTTGAATGCTTCCTATTCTTACTGTCATTTCAGCTGTCAACTCTCAGACTTCTGTCTCTACATTTAGGTGTTCAATAGTTATCATAAAAACAATATGACAGCAATGGTTTCTGTTTGATGCCATTTTTACAAAATCTTTCATTCAATTCTTAATATTGGCTTAACTGGTTTTAGCAGACGTCATGACTCCTGGCTGCTCCAAGTTCAATACAAACACCATGTGATTGCTTGGTGTATCTATTGAAGTCATATCTTCAAAGTGTTCTATAGGTATCATATTAACAATATGTAAATTAAAACCACTTTAACCAGGGTGTTTCATGCATTTCTAGCTATCTCAATTGGTTGCCTATCAGACTTCGGGACTCCATATTTCAAGCTTAACATAAAATCTATTTGACCAGCAGGTGTTTCTTTTACTTGATTGTAGTGTCCGTGTGTAGATAAAGACACTGAAGACAGGAGTTGGTTCATAGGTATTTACTAAGCAAGTCTGGGGGGGGGTTTCTAAAGCATATACACAATACACAGGCTTATATAGCCCAAGTGGCAATTACCGGCATTACGCACACCTGGGGCTCTTAAAGGCACATACACCACAATTCCTCCCCTTCTAGCTAACTAGTACATCATATTTTAAGTAATTATTAATTACATGTTATATGCAAAATAATATACATTGCTGTATTAATTAATTATAAGTTAGTCTCTCAGGAGGCTTCCTGACTCGGTCCGGATAACGCCTTGGGGGTGTAGTAGTTTCTGGTGGTGTAGTAGGTTCTTCTGGCAAGGCTGATTCGGCTTGAAGGCCAGTGTCGGGTTCATCGGGCTCCAGTATCACCGGATCGGAGGTAGATATGGGTATCTCTACTTCATCGTTAGATGTATAGAGTGGTAGTGTAGGTTGTCCCTTTTCAGATGACTTGATGATTTGGTCAGCATGGCGCCTTATTATGCTGTCTCCGATGTCCACGGTATACATCAGTGGTCCTAATCGTGTGCAGATAGTTCCAGGCTGCCATTTCTCGGTACGGTAGTCCCGGGCCAAAACCGGTTGGCCTATCTGGAAGGCCCTAGTTGGCCTTTCATTCATGCCCTGAAACTGCCGGTTCTCCACATCCCTTCGGATGTTGGGCTTGACCAAATCCAGCCAGCATCTTAGGTTTCTATTGTAGAACATCATGGCGGGAGTTTGGTTAGTAACCATATGCGTTGCATTCCTATATGCAAATAAGAAGTTATCCACCTTGTGCTGAAGTTTTATGTCTTCATCACCCATGGCCTTGATGGCCTTCTTGAAGGTCTGGACAAACCTTTCAGCCAATCCATTGGTGGCGGGATGGTATGGGGCGGACGTGTAGTGCTTTACCCCATTGTTCTTTAAGAACTTTCTGAATTCTTCGGACACAAATTGCGGTCCATTATCAGAACATATCTGCTCCGGCAGCCCATTCCTGGCAAATATGGTCCTTAATACTGTAATGGTTTTTTCCGTGGTGGTGGAGGACATCTTTATTACCTCCGGCCACTTGAAGTGTGCATCAACTGCGATTAAGAACATTGAGTCCATAAATGGACCAGCAAAGTCGATGTGCACCCTTTGCCAGGGAGATGAGGGCCACTCCCATGGATGTAGAGGGGCCTGTGGCGGAGCATTTTGGACCTTCTGGCATCCTAGGCAGCTCTTGGTCATGTCTTCGATGTCTCCATCGATACCTGGCCACCATACAAACGCCCTAGCTAGGTTCTTCATTTTCACTCCACCCAGATGCCCCTCGTGAAGCTCCTTTAGCACTTTATCCTGGAGTTTGGGTGGAATCACCACTCTGGATCCACACATCAAGGTTCCTCGGCACACTGACAGCTGTTCTCTTCTTTGCGAGAATGCTGGCAACAGTGGTTCGCCATGTGCTGGCCATCCCTTCACTGTTAAATCGTAGACCCGTGAGAGAGTCGGGTCATTTCTCGTCTCCCTTTCAATGGCAGAATTTGTCACCGGTAGACATTCCACTATGGTAGAGTGGAATATCTCTACTGGGTCTACTGTAGGTGCCTCTTCTATCGTTGGCAACGGTAGGCGTGATAAACCGTCAGCATTCCCATGCTGTTTTGACCCTTTGTATTCAATGTTGTATTGGTGTGCCCCTAGAAAAAGGGACCACCTCTGTAGTCTTTGTGCCGTCATAATGGGGACACCTTTTTTAGGGTTGAATATGGAGATGAGGGGTTGATGGTCAGTCAGCAAGGTAAATTTTTGTCCGTGTAGGTAATGGTTGAATTTCTTCACTCCCCATACCAGGCTGAGTGCTTCCCTGTCTATCTGGGCATAGTTACGCTCAGCTGAGTTCAATGAGCGTGACGCAAAAGCTATCGGCCGTTCCGAGCCATCAGGGAATCTATGGGACAATACCGCTCCTATGCCGTAAGGGGATGCATCGCACGCCAGTCTGATTGGTAGTGATGGGTTGTAATGAGCCAAAATTTTCTCGGATGTGATTAAGTCTTTGCATTTATGGAAGGCACGTTTACAGTCTTCGTTCCATTTCCAAATCACTCCTGTCTGTAGAAGATCATTAAGAGGGTGTAGAATAGTTGATAAGTTCGGTAAAAATTTATGATAGTAATTTATTAATCCCAGGAATGACCTTAATTGTGAAACATTTTCAGGTGCTGGGGCTTTTATAACTGCTTCAATTTTTTCAGGTGACTTATGCAACCCTTCCTTATTAATTATGTGGCCACAATATGATATCTGATTTTGGAAAAATTCGCACTTGGGGCGAGTTGCTCGTAGGCCTCGTTCTTTCAGCCTAGTGAGCACCTGCTCCAAATTGGCAAGGTGCTCGTTGTCATTTTCTCCTGTTATAAGGATGTCGTCTAGGTAGCATTGAGTCCCCGGAATCCCTTTCAGGACTTGCTCCATAGCTCTTTGCCAGATAGCTGGAGCTGATGCTATTCCAAAAACCAGTCGATTGTACTGGTACAGGCCTTTGTGTGTGTTTATTGTGAGATACTTTTTAGAGGTCTCCTCAACCTCCATCTGTAGATATGCCTGTGCCAAGTCAATTTTTGTGAAACGTTTCCCTCCGGATAGTGAGGCGAAAATATCTTCTATCCTCGGAAGAGGATACTGTACCGTGTGAAGGACCGGGTTTACAGTCACCTTAAAGTCCCCACAGATGTGAATTTTTTTCTGTTCCTCAGAGTTATTTTTCAATGTTTTTTTCATGACTGGAACGATGGGTGTTGCCCATTCGCGCCAATCTATTTTGGATAATACGCCTGCCTTTTCCAAATTCTTCAGCTCTGCCTCGACTGCCGGACGTATTGCATATGGTACCGGTCTTGCCTTAAAACATTTTGGAATTGCTGTATCTTCCACTTTTATTGAGGCGTTGATGCCTTTCAAGGTTCCTAGTTTCTCTTGAAACACTTCTTTGGCGTTGGCCAAGATGTCTTTTAATCGTTCAGGTATGATGTCATCATTGTTTTTTTCCTTACTGGCCACCGTCAGTGCCTGAATGGAGTGCCAGTCTAAACATATCTTCCTTATCCATTCACGTCCCAACAACGGTGGACCACCATCTTGTAGAATGTATAAATACAACTTTTGTATTTCTTTGCCGTTGTATACCACAGGCACCCTTATTTTTCCTTTGGGGTAGACTTTCTGCCCCGTATATGTTTTTAAGATAATGGATGTGTCTTTTAGAGGTATATGCGAAAATAGCCTCTCGTAATCTCGTCGATTTATTACGGTTAGAGCTGATCCTGTATCTAGCTCCATTTTAACTGGGGACCCTGCTATTGTGAGGGTAACCCAAATGGTTTGGTAATCCTCTTTGGCAAGTACATTATGTAATTTGAGACAGCTTAGTCTCTTGTTTCCGGAGTCGCTATCGCTATTCTGGTCTTCGGAGCTATTGTCCGTCATCATTTGTACCTTCCTGTACTTTCCTTTATTGATTTTTTGTTTTCTGTCAGTGGATTTATTTTGTCCAGATTGGCATACCCGTGCAATGTGTCCAATCTTACCGCATTGCCTGCATGCTTTGCCCTTGAACCAGCAGTCCCTCTGGTTATGGGTGGATCTGCCGCAGCGATAACATCTTCCGAACTCCTGTGTCATTTTATGGGTGCCGAAGTCCTGTGTCTCTTGTTGTATCTCTGCAGCTCCTTTTGCTGCTGCTTCGTATGATACAGCCATACTGAAAGCTTTGTCCAATGTTAAATCTTTTTCAGAAAGCAGTTTTTTTTTGTGTTCCTTCACTTAAGAGACCGCAAACAAATTTGTCTCGAAGATAATCCGATAGTCCTGCTCCAAATTGACAGTACTTTGATAGCTTTCTTAATTCAGTTAGGTAATCAGCGTTACTTTCATTCTTGTGTTGATTTCTCTTGAAGAACTTGAATCGTTCCGCTATCAGCAGCGGTGTTGGGTTTAAATGCTCCTGCAGGGTATCAACAATTTCTTTAAAAGTCTTGTCCTTTGGTTTGGCTGGAGTGATTAAATTTCATAACAGCCCGTATGTCTTCGCGCCCATTAAGTTCAGAAGTACTGAAGCTTTTTTTTCATCTGTTATTCCATTTGCAGTGCAATAAACCTCTACTCTTTCCACGCATGTGGTCCAATCTTCTATTTCACCATCAAAAGCCTCAATATTACCAGATTTAGGCATTTCAGAAAAGATATGGCGCTTCCCGTGCTTTCCCGCCGCTGCTACCGATAACAACGCTGTTTTACTGTGGTTTCCGTTTATTCACTGTTGGAGACTCGTTCCCGACGGAGGTCTAAATGCTGACCTGCTTGCCGCGCTGGCCGTCTCTCGAGTGCACCCTCCCAGTCCGTTATTGCTTGCCTCCGATTTCGCTGCCTGTCTCAGCTGTAGAGCCCGCCGCTGGAGCTCCAGCCTGACGCCCAGGGAAGATTAGCGCAGTACCTGTCACCAGCTTGGCCAGCTGGTGAAACCACAGTTTCTCTTACTTCCTTGAGTCTTCTGGACGCTGGAGGAATCGATGTCCTTGAGGTGCTGCCGAATTGCAGGTAAGTCCGTTTCCACTTCGTCGCCACTGTAGTGTCCGTGTGTAGATAAAGACACTGAAGACAGGAGTTGGTTCATAGGTATTTACTAAGCAAGTCTGGGGGGGGGTTTCTAAAGGATATACACAATACACAGGCTTATATAGCCCAAGTGGCAATTACTGGCATTACGCACACCTGGGGCTCTTAAAGGCACATACACCATAATTGCTCTTAAAGGCACATACACCACATTGATGTCATTTTTTCAAAGGCACATGGCTCTTTTAATGTTTCTGTGTTTCTGTTCAATGTGTTGGTTTTTAACACTTTACTTGTGTTTCTCCCAAACTCCAGACCTTTTGGAAGCACCATACTGCTATTTCAATAGGGCCATTGTTTCTTGGTCAATAACCCATTCCCATTTCAAAAGTTTGTGGTTTTTACAACTTTGTCTCTGAGGTTTTTAGATTTTTAACCCCAGTTTCTCATGTTTTAATAATATCAGAATTTTCATAGGATGGTGTATTTTACTAAAATATGGCTTATTCCTTCACAGCATGGCGGGCTTAACAAGCCCAATCAGGACAAAATCACTTCAACAGTGCATGATGGAACCAGGAGCGGGGTCGCAATCTGCCACCTACCTTGGCCGCACTTAGGCTGCTTTGGTAGGCAAAATTGTGGCCTGAGTGTGGGGAAGGAATACAACACTGTGGGCTGGAAATTCATTATAACCCAGGAATGGGCGGTTAAATTAGAAAAGTTGGAGAATTAGCGCCAGGCGCTAATGTTTAGACTGCATGCAAAATTCATTCTCACTGCTCAAAGAAATGATTGGAGTCCTAATTCAAGTCTTAAAGCCCAAGCTCATTGGTGTTACACTCAAAGGGTGGGCCAATATCAGGCAGTCTAATCGCAAGTCATGATTGCCACAGGCTTTTTTCAGTTCTTAAAGGGGAGGTTCATTGATGCTGCAGAACCGCATTCTCAGCATTGCTGCCTGTGCAGTTGCCTCAGCAAGCAGCAGCAGGTCAAGGAGAGGGAGCCGGAGGACTGAAGCAGCTGTATTCATGGCATACCTATGCCCCAGGGAGAGAACCCGCAGATTCTGCGATCAAGCATTGGAGGAATTGGTGTTCGCTGTGGAGAGACGGAGGGCGGTGCTCTACCCAGCAAGTGGCAGGAGGCCCTCGCCGCAACTCTTCTGCACCATGTGGAGGGAGGTTGCCCATCAGGTCTCAGGCAGCATTGTGGTCCCCAGGACCCACACACAGTGCAGGAAGAAATTTAATGACCTCATTTGGGTGTTCAGGGTGAGCCAATGCTTCAACAAATGCTACATACCACCGTCTGAACCACAGTCTTCACACACTGCCCAAAGCACCACACTCCTAGCACTCACTCACCAACAATCTCTACCTACCAACACTCACACCCACATCTCACACCTTGCATACAATGACAGCTATTCAACTATGACAGGCACATCACCCAAACACATTGCTCCACACTCACTCACACACTTTCCTTTCTCTTGCAGGTCAAGGTGGCTCACAACAGGAGGCAGCAGGAGTGCACAGGCAGGGGACAAGCCAACACCCAACCACTGTCTGAGCTGGAGAATAGAGTGATGCAGATTATTGGGCACCAGGTGGTGGGCACCATGGCCACTGGTGACATTGACCCCCCTTGGGGACAACAACGGTATGTTCATCCCTACTCCTTCTTCTCACATCCCACTTAACCCTCACCCTACAAGTGTTTCGCACTTTCCAGCTAATCATGCTGTATGCATGCATTTCTCCCTTCCTGCCCCCTCCCCCCACCTTAACCCATCTCTTGTGCCTTCATGCTTTCAGATAATGAGCAAGCACCTGAGCAGTCTGTCCCTGAGGGTACCGTAGAGGGCGAGGCGGTAGAAGAGGAGGAGGAAGAACCCGCAGGCACCAGCTCAGATACTGGTACTACGTGTTCTTTAAAGGCTAATATAGTAGTGGGACCTGCACAGGGTGAGGCAGCAGGGACAAGTGGGTTGCAGCAAGGCCAGGGGGAAAGGATAGCTCGGGAGCCAGTTGCCTGGAGGGCAAGTTTGCGCGTGAGTTCTGCTGCACAGGACACAGATGAGGACCTCGATGGGGAGGCATTTAGAAGAAGGGTGATGGGCATTCACGTGGAGATGATAGGTGCAATGGCAAGGGTGCCCGAGAGCTTCTAGGCAATGATAAGGAGTGTAGAAGAGTCCGCCTCCAAAATTGCACAAGGTTCTGTGCACACCACGGAGCCCATCATTTCCAGTTTGCAAGGATGGTAGACTCCCAGAGAGACCGTGACAACCCAGACCTGATGCCACATGTGATGGGCGATCTGGCAGCTTCCATTGCAGCACAGGCAGAAGTGACGCAACATTTTAGTGCAGTAATGTAGTCTATACATTGCACACACACTGATGTCATGATCCACCTGGTATTGAGTCGCCCAGTGATAACTATTAGCGGCGTCACTGCAGGGGGGTGGGATTTGGCGTGCGGCATTGGATTCGCCTCGCCCTGGCGAAAATGCTCTCGCGCCCTGTTATCGCCATCTGCTGGCGCTAACGGGAGGCACTAAGGTACCAAATTTTTCCCCATGTGGCTCTCAATTTCCCACAGGTGTTGTCGTCATCTCTTATTATGAGGTGGGCAAAACCCCTGGAGAGGTGTTTTAAACAGCCTTTTTTAGTGATTTGCACCATTTCTCCAGGGGTTCTGACAATCTTTCGCCAAATTTATGGTGGGAGATCTGGGCAGAAAATCAAGTCCTGTCTACTTTAAGGACTTGGTTCCACATTGTAGAAAGCGTGGTTAGACATTCTTATACTTTTGCTCAGATATCTAAGGGCTCCGCTACCCGTATAAAGCCTCATTAACAGTGAAAGCAAATTGGAGAATGGGGGCTATGGTGTTTTTAATAAATACCCCTCTAACTTAATTGCCTACTAAGCCTAAAAAGATTTAATCAGTGCTTTCCAGAGTTCCTTGTGCCCAGTGGATAAACATATTGGGGATGAACTTGGTCTTGTCGGTAGTGCAAAGTGGTTAGTAGTGAATCGGCTCTGATTTACACCTCAACGGTTTTTGTTTCCGTTGACTTCAATGGAAAAGTAAATTGGACGGCGTATAAAACAGGCTGCTGATCCGCTACTGCCTGTATTGCAAGACCAAGTTCACCCCACTGTGTGACATGACACTGAGTGTTACAAATCAGCAATATTTACTTTGCAGCTTCTACTTGCTGTAGTTAAACAATCTCAGCCAAGCTCTCCCAATGGCTCATTGGGTAACTTCACTGCTCAGTGGTTGTTTTGAACCATAAACAATGGGCCAGAACTTTGGGTCCCCACGGGTGAGTACGCGCTGGGTACTCACGCGTCGGCCCAACGAAAGTGCCGGTTTCGTGCATGCACTGCACATGCGTGGGAAACCGGAACTTCCATTCCCTTAAAGGAATTGGTTCACAAGTCGAACGCGTGCGTCGGAGAGGCAGCGCGTACACCTGGAACTTCCATTTTTTTTGCAGGTTTCTCTGGGAAGGTAAGTCTGCAGCAGCTATGCTTTTAAAAAACAGTTGCAAGGTCTGCTTTTAACAAGGTAAGTGGTGAATTAAGTAAAATTAAAACATTTTTTCCACAGGTTTATTATTTTTAAATACTTTAAAGAAAGGTAAGTTTATTTTTAGCCCCGTTAGAAACTGTAATTAATTTTTTCAAAAATTTAAATTATTGTTTAGAATAGTTATTTTATGTAATTTATAGTTATTTTAAAAATGTGATTAAAAAAAAAAATTATTTGAAGTTTTAGTTATGTTTTGGGGCTGAACTCTACTCATAAATTTGACAGGTCTTCCTGTCAAATCTATGAATAGAGATTCCCTGCTACGATTGGCTCTCCATGGCCCACGTGATCCCAGGGGATGCTTCGAACTAACTCCGCCCCTGGGATACGCAAGCACTGCGCGCCGGCAGTTGGAGCAGGCCCAGGATCGGAATCCCACGCAGGCCCACAGCACAACGGCCGGCGCTATAGGTAAGTGCACGACGGAGGCTTGCACCTGCGGGAAGCCTCCGACCCGAATTTCTGGACCATTAACTTTAGTCACTATTCTGTTCTGCAGTTGGACAATATCTGTCGAGTTCCCCTAATTGTTCAGTGAATAAATTCATTGCTCAGTGATTGTTCTGAGCCATGGAGACCACAGAGAGACCAGGTCTAATCCCTGGTCTGTGCTGAGCTAGTTGATTGAAGCTGGGCTCCCAGTTTCCTTGGACTAGTGGTAGGAAAAATCAGCCAGTGTACTGATCGATATCCAGTAATTCCTGAAGAAAAGTGGGACTACCAGATGGCTGATTCTGTGATCAGTGGCTCCTGGGGCAGTGTGGGACTTCCAGAGTTTGGGAAATTGCAGGACCACAGCTTGTGATTTTCCGTCCCTTAAAATTTCACAACCTGTGCTCTATGGGAACGCTAGGTCAATTTGGAATCACCACCAGCTTCTCTGGGCGCCCCTGATAAGTACCCTTTGGTTGCATGGAATTGACATGAGAGAGCCAGCAATGCCCCGCCTGCCTTATTACAGTGGCTACCCGGGCTTTGCCCCCATTCAAGGTGCAGGCACAGGACCACCTGTCTGGGGAAGCCCGAGCGATACATGAGCAGGAGCAGAGAACATAGGAACATAAGAATAGGAGTAGGCCATTTAGCCCCTTGAGCCTGTTCCACCATTCAATGAGATCATCACTGATCTGCGACCTAACTCCATATACCTGCCTTTGGCCCAGGTCCCTTCATACCTTTGGTTAAAAAAAATCTATCCATCTCAGATTTAAAATTAACAATTGATCTAGCATCAATTGCTGTTTGTGGAAGGGAGTTTCAAACTTCTACCACCGAAGCTGCGAATGCTTAGACATTCTTGGCAGATGTCCTTTGCGTTTGAGAGCTTCTGATGGCCCCGCCAAAGCCTGCTCCTCCTAAAACTGTGTGGGGCAGACTCGACCATCGCTGTCCGAGGAGGCATCTGGGACTCTGACTGAGGGGGTGGCAACAGGAGAGAAGTGTAAGCAATTTCAGAGGAGCCCACACTTCAATTTCCCCTCTCAACGTCATCCCTCTCATGGGCCACCTGCACTTCCCTGCTAGCAAGGAACTGGAGAGCACCTTGCTGCACAGCAGTGGGGCCATGAGAACCCACATCTATGTTGACATCCCTCCTAGACAGGAGGTCTATGAGCCTCTGCCATCTATTCTCCATAGAGATCATGTGCTCCTGTGAGTGGCGCATTAGCTGCTCCATGCAGGTGGCCATCCTATCCATGGAGGAGCCTACAGTCGCCAACGCCTGCGACACAGTGGTGCTCATGTTGGAGATGGACTCCTCCATTCTCTGCACATTTGCAGACATCGCCCTCGCAAAACCTGTCAGAGCCTCCTGCACATCTTCCAGCACCTCTAGGATTGCCCTCTTTCTGGATGGCCCCTGAGACTCAGCGTCTGCATGCAGCTGAGCAGAGCTGGGAGCGTCCTGCGCCCTCCAGCGAGGAGACTCCACTGCTGTCCCTGTCTCCAACATCTGCTCTTGCTCACTTATGACTTGTGACAGACCAGGTGACAACACTACTCTATCTTGCATTGGACCCACCGAGGTGTGTGTATCTGCGCTGGTGCTGGATGCACTTATGTCTGGTGATGCTGCGCCTTCAGAGGCTGGAGGCTCCTCTGAGGAGTCATCTTTCTCTTCCTCCTGGACAGTGGGGGGCTCTTGGTGGACCTGTGGGAGAGTAAAGGCATGAGTTAGATTTGGCACATAAGGAATGTGTACTGATATCATTCTGCACATGATGGCCATTCAGTGGCTGATGACATCAGTCCCCATATGAATGACTGATGTATGCCATGTAGCTGTATGATATGTAATTCTGTCACCAGGTTGCTGAGATGCCCTCTCCGTCTCCCACCTCCAGCTACTTGGCCACTCCCGATACTTCTAACACAGCCTGCTCTTCTGTTGTGAAGGTGGCAAATGATGGAGGCCCACCTCTAGTTCTCTCCATCTCCCTTTTATTGTGCACTCTCTTTTCCTGCAAGGAGGGAAAGAAGAGAAGGTTGAGTGAGAGTGATGGAATGAGCATAAGGAATGGATTGGTTTCATCTTTAGAGGGAGACTATGATGGAGTGGGGAGGCAATGCCAAGTGGTGGTCTTGTGTGTTGTTAGTTGGTATGATTGCATTTGGATGAGGGTGAGTGTGAGGGGTGGCTAGTAAGATGTGGATAGAGAGAGAGGTGTGAGTAAGGATGTGCAGGGGTCAGGCTGGGAAGGCAGAGTGGAGCATATGGAGGGAGTCATCGGAGAACCTGGGTGCAGCACTCTGTCTCTGTGCAGTCATCTCTGGAAATGGTGCAGTGTGCTGCCTGCGCACTCCTAGATGAACCTTCAAATGCAATGTGGCCACGGCTCCTTTAAATATCCCTGCTGAAAATGCATCATCGATGACATCATCAGACATTTAATAGGGCCGGGTAATGCGCAAGGTGGGCTTAATCGGCCCCATCAGCGCAAAGTCGATTTCTCTAATGATGAAAGCAAAATCGGGGTCGCGACACGCCACGCTGAGTGCCTGCACCCAACTCGCCAAGGTAAAGAAAATTCCAGCCAGCTTCTCTGCAGGGCTGATTCACACACGCTTTACTGTGTGTGCTTAGGACCCGGTTTTATGGCATGTGAAAACGTCCAAATTAGCAGTTGGGATGTCAAGTCAGGCATTGCACACCAATTGACATCACGATCTGCTAATTTACATTTCAGAGTCCAGCAGTACAGCCCTTACCAATGTGGCGGCCGCTGTGTCCCGTGCTGGAAGCGGGTGCAGGCGAGACGGCCGCCATTTTTGCAAGAAAACCAGCGTTAACATCCTGCGCTAAGGTAGAGAATTTCTAGATCCTAGCTCCTTAATATCACCAACCTCCAGACTCCATCAGCCCATCTGCTGCTGATACCCACGTCCATGCCTTAAGACTCGATTATTCCAATGCTCTCCTGGCAGCCTCCCATTACGCCTCTGTAAAGGGCTTTGGGCTGTTTTTCTATGTTAAAGGTGCCATATAAATGCAATCTTTTGTTGCTGTGACCAGATGCCATTCAGTGCTCTCTGTTTACATGATTTCAGTTACCTATCCAACAGGATATCTTTCCTGTAATACCATATAATCTAAACTTTTCCAATAACCTTTTGTACAGCCCTGTCAATTGATTTTATAAATCTAGATATAAAATATCAACTGCATCATCCACTATTCTGGTCACTTCCTCAAAGAACTCAATTTCACACATGAAGAATGACCCTGAAAATCCACAGGGGTGACATCCCAGTGTAAGTGCCAGGAGCCTTTGCAATTGACACTGGAATACTTGCGGGTTCCGGGGAGGCTCCCCAATCTAGGCAGGTATCTGCGAGTCAGAGGAGGCAGAAATTGTGGTGGTGGCTGCCCATTTCAGTGAGGGGTGGGTGTCAATGGCCCCTCCTGGAAATATGTGGAATGTGGCCCACCAACTCCTAAGGAGGGTGAAAAATACATGCAATTTGTAAAAATCATAGCCAGGCTATGTCCCAACCTGGACCCCCAGTTGGGTTCTATTTCTGCCAGCCTGTACACCTCTTCCTAGTGAAAGTAGCAGCCTGCCAGCAGATTGCCAGTCCATGGCTGAGGAAACTCCTGACCTGGGAGACCACGCCCGCTTTGACGCAGGTTACCATGTTTTGATGCTGACAAAGGTTTCATCTAAAACATGGATCCACTCCTGCTGAACACGATGGGAATGCCTAGAAGGGCTGTGGATTTTTGGACCTCAGGTTTTACAGAGTCCTACATCGCATACGTCACTGGGGTAAATTTTTGGAGCATTCACTGACAGCATAGAGTCTCACTTGACAAGAGATTATGAGAAGAGATTGAGTAAACTAGGCCTGTATTCTCTTGAATTCAGAAGATCTCATTGAAGCATGCAAAATTATTATAGGGCTTGATAGGGTTGGTGCTGGGAGAATGTTTCCCTTGGCTGGGGAGTCTAGAACCAGGGCCCACAGCTTCAGGATAAAGGGTAGGCCATTCAGGACTGAGATGAGAAGAAATTTCTTCACACAGAGGGTGGTGAATCTTTGGAATTCTCTACCCCAGAGGGCTGTGGAGGCTCAGTCATTGGGTATATTCAAAACGACTTCTGACTAGTAAAGACATCAAAGGATATGCGATAGGACTGGTGAATGGAGTTGAAGCAGAAGATCAGCCATGATCTCATTGAATGGTGGAGTAGGCTCAAAGGGCCGAATGGCCTACTGCTGCTCCTATTTCTTATGGTCTTATGTTAGCACAGCTGATTTGTAGGGCTCCTGATTCTCTGCTAATTAATTTTGATGATCAAAAATTTGCCATTCTGACCTCTGCAACCAATTCTCCAATATGCACTCTTGTTGCGTGCGACACTACCCTGGGAGGTTGAGTCTATGAAAATTTACTCTTCCCACTTTTGGAGAGGAATAGGAAAATTGACAACATATTAAATCCAACTCAAAAAGATTTACCACAACAAAGAAACATTTTACCAGGGAGGCATTGAAATAGGAATATATAGATCTATAAATTTAATTGTATTATGAAAACAGAGCATCTTGAGGACCATTGTAACAATTTCACCACAGGTTTGAAAATAACAACTAAATTAACAACATAAATAATATATAAAGTTCTCTGTGATATATTGCTAAATAAGTCCAAAATATAAGTGAAATTACCGAGCACAGACACAGAAGGCCCACCACCACCTCCTCATATAATCTCTATAATGGAGCCCACACAACGTTCCATCCAGTTAATTTAATGTATGGAAAGCCAGGTGAGCTCCTTTCTGGGGGTACAATCAATGCTCCATGTGCAGTTAATATTTTACGCCCAAATGCAGTAAGAGGAAAATCTGTCCTGTCAACTTTGTCGCTACTTTTTGCAAATGTAGACACAGACTGAGCACTAATGCACACACTTTTTTCCCTTAAATCTCTAAATAGTTTTTCTTAACAGCACGCTGGAAATGCTGGGGAACCATTTTGGCAGCTTTAGAGGTGAGCACCTGCTGCTTGAGAACTCAGGAGCCGAGATGTATATTTAATTTGAAGAAAATCTTCAAAAGTTGTTGCCATGGTGTTAACAGATTGACTTGTACCACGGCTCAGTAGGACATGGGTTTTTGCCAGTAATTCCCAACATGGAGAAATCCAGATGTAGGTCAGGCCAGTATGGGTTCAGCCAAGCAGAAGCCAGGCTTTCACCCCCAGAGAAGGAAGGAAAGTCAAAGGACTAGATACCTCAGTTTAGTCTCATACATCTTCTTCTAGTTGTAGAGAGCAGAATCATTATCATAGCTGTGGATTCGTACGGGAAATTTATGAAGAAAAAAAGCTACTGTGCAAAAGTAGTTTAAGTAAATTCTTTGTCAGTGTATTAGAGCTATTTTAAAAAGGAGGGAGGAAGGAGCCACTTTTAAAATCATTTTACTAATAGATAACAGCAATGGTTTACAGCAACAATGTGAGAGGAATATTGGAGCGTGGAATGCGCGAAGCCGTGATGTGCACATGACATGGGCCAACAAACTCCTCCAGCATATCTGTGGCTTCTAACTCTGTAGCAATAATGTAAGGTAGATAAAAGTGAACCTCACTCAAAAACAGTTTTATCAAGTGCTGTTTGTCCCTGGTTTTAAGTTGTGCTCTAAATGTACTAAATAGAGATATTATAGATTAACGTTACAGATGTAATGCAGGTGTTCAGTAATTTGCCTTTTGTGTTATAGAAAACAGATTTTATCCTTAAGTTCTCAAAAGGCTAAAAACTCTGCACTGCCAGTGGATACTGTTTAGGAACATAGCAACAGGAGTAAGCCATTCAGCCCCTTGAGCCTGTTCCGCCAGTCAATGAGATTATGGCTGGTCTGTATCTTAACTCCATCTTCCCGCCTTGGTTACGTTACCCTTAATATCCTTGCCTAACAAAAATCTATCAATCTCAGTTTTGAAATTTTCAATTGACCCAGACTCAAGAGCTTCTGGGGGAACGAGTTCCAGTTTTCCACTACCCTTTATATGAAGAAGTGCTTCCTGACATCGCCACTGAACAGCCTTGCTCTAATTTTAAGGACTCCCCCACCAGAAAACAGAAAATGCTGGAAAAACTCAGCAGGTCAGGCAGCATATGTGGAGAGAGAAACAGAGTTCACGTTTCAGATCGATGAAGAAATTAGAGATTTAACAGTTTATAAGCAAATGCAGCACAGGGAAAAGGGGAGGAGGTGGGGGAGGCAGGAACAAAAGGGAAGGTCTGTGATATGCTGGAGAGCAGAAGTGATTAAATCACAAAACGGATGATGGTGCGAGGCAAAAGGCAGTGATAATGGGGCAAGTAAAGAAACAAAAGATGGATCCAGAAATGCTGTAAATGATAACAGCAGAATCATTAGCAGAATCTGCTGTCAGAAAAATGGGAACAGTGGTTATGATCTGAAGTTATTGAAATCAGTGTTGGGTCCGAAACGTTGAAAAGTGCCTAATCAGTGCTGTTCCTTGAGCTTCGGTCGAGCTTCATTGAAACAGTATAGGAGGCCAAGGACAGAGAGGTCAAAAGTGTTAGTGGGACAGGGAATTAAAATGGCAAGTGAACGGAGGCTCAGGGCCATGCTTGCGGACTGAATGGAAGTGTTCAGCAAAGCAATCACCCAATCTGTGTTTGGTCTCCCCGATGTAAAGGAGACTGCATCGTGAGTAGCAGTGTAGAAAATTGAAGCATAGAAACATAGAAGATAGGAGCAGGAGTAGGCCATTCGGCCCCTCGAGCCTGCTCCACCATTCAATGCGATCATGGCTGATCATCCAAATTCAGTACCCTGTCCCTGCTTTCTCACCATATCCCTTGATCCCTTTAGCCTTAAGAAATATATCCAACTCCTTCTTGAATATATTTAATGAATTGGCCTCTACTGCCTTCTGTGGTAGAGAATTCCACAGGTTCACCACTCTCTGGGTGAAGAAATTCCTCCTCATCTCTGTCCCAAATGGCTTACCCTTTATCCTTAGACTGTGACCCCCTGGTTCTGGACTCCCCGACCATCGGGAACATCCTTCCTGCATCTAGTCTGTCTAGTCCTGTTAGAATTTTATAAGTTTCAATGAGATCCCCTCTCATTCTTCTAAACTCCAGCGAGTACAAGCCCAATCGACCCAATTTCTCCTCATACGTCATTCCTGCCATCCCAGGTATCAGCCTGGTGAATCTTCGCTGCACTCCTTCCATGGCAAGAACATCCTTCCTCAGATAAGGCGACCAAAACTGCACACAATACTCAAGATGTGGTCTCACCAAGGCCCTGTACAACTGCAGGAAGATATCCTTGTTCCTGTACTCAAACCCTCTCGCTACGAAGGTCAACATACCATTTGCCTTCTTAACCGCCTGCTGGACCTGCATGCTTACCTTCAGCGACTGGTGCACAAGGATGCCCAGGTCTCGTTGCATTTCCCCTTCTCCCAATCTATTGCCATTCAGATCTGGCTTCTTGTTTTTGACACCAAAGTGGATAACCTCGCATTTATCCACGTTATATTGCATCTGCCATGCTTCTGCTCAATCACCCAACCTGTCCAAATCATACTGGATTTTCTCAGCATCCTCCTCACAGCACACACGCCCACCCAGCTTTGTGTCGTCTGCAAACTTGGAGATAGTACATCTAGTTCCCTCGTCCAGATCATTAATATATATTGTGAATAGCTGGGGTCCAAGGACCAACCCTACGGTATCCCACTAGTCACTGCCTGCTACTCGGAAAAATAGCCGTTTATCCCAACTCTTTGCTTTCTGTCTGCCAACCAGTTCTCTATCCAAGTCAATGCCTTGCCCCCAATCCCAAGTGCCTTAACTTTACATGTGAATCTCTTATGCAGGACCTTATCGAAAGCCTTTTGAAAGTCCAAATACGCCACATCCACTGGTTCTCCCTTATCTATTTTACCTGTTACATCCTCAAAAAATTCCAGTAGATTAGTCAAGCACGATTTACCTTTTGTAAATCCATGTTGACTTTGTCCGATCCGGTCACTGTTTTCCAAGTGCTCTGCTATTACATTTTTTACAATGGGCTCTAGCATTTTCCCCACTACCGATGTCAGGCTTACCGGTCTGTAATTCCCCGTTTTCTCTCGACCACCTTTTTTGAACAGTGGGGTAACATTAGCTACCCGCCAATCCATGGGTACTGTTCCAGAGTCTATAGAATTTTGGAAGATGACCAGCAATGCATCTACTATTTCTAGGGCCACTTCCTTAATACCGTAGGATGTAGATTATTAGGCCCTGGGGATTTATCGGCCTTCAATCCCGTCAATTTCTCTATCACCATTTCCCTACAAATACTGATTTCTATCAGTTCCACCCTTTCATTAGACCCTATGTTCCCCGACATCTCTGGGAGGTTACTTGTGTCCTCCTTTGTGAAGACAGAACCAATGTATTTATTTAACTGGTCTGCCATTTCTTTGTTCCCCATTATAAATTCCCCTGATTCTGACTGCAAGGGACCTATGCTTGACTTCACCAATCTTATTCTCTTCACATATCTATAAAAGCTTTTACAGTCAGTTATTATGTTCCCTGAAAGCTTACTCTCATACTCTATTTTCCCCCTCTTAATTAATCCCCTTGTCCTCCTTTGTTGAATCCTAAACTGCTCCCAATCCTCAGGTTTACTGCTTTTTCTGGCCAATTATATGTCCTCTCCTTGGATCTTATGCTATCTCTAATTTCCCTTGTTTACCACGGTTGAGTCACCTTTTTTGTTTTATTTTCATGCCAAACAGGGATGAACAAATTCTGTAGTTCATCCATGCAATCTTTGAATGTTTGCCATTGCCTATCCACCGTCAACCCTTTGAGTGACATTCCCCAATCAATCCCCAACTCGCGCCTCATACCATCGTAGTTTCCTTTTTTTAAATTCAGGACCCTAGTCTCTGAGTCAACTATTACACTCTCCATCTTAATGAAGAATTCTATCATATTATGATCGCTCCGACCCAAGGGGCCTCGCACAACAAGATTGCTAATTAATCCTTTCTCATTACATAATACCCAGTCTAAGATGGCCTGATCTCTAGTTGGTTCCTCGACATATTGATCCAGGAAACCATCCCGTATACACTCCAGGAGTTCCTCCTGCAGAGTATTTTTACTAATTTGGTTAGCACAATCTATATGTAGATTAAAGTCACCCATGATAACTGCTGTGCCCTTATTGCACGCTTCACTAATTTCCCTTTTAATGCCATTCCCGACCTCCACATTACTGTTTGGAGGTCTATGCACCACTCCCACTAACGTTTTCTGCCCCTTGGTATTTCTCATTTCTACCCATACAGATTCCACATCATCAGAGCTAATATCCTTCCTTACAATTGTGTTAATCCCCTCTTTAACCAGCAATGTTACCCCACCTCCTTTTCCTTTTTGCCTATCTTTCCTGAATATTGAATACCCCTGGATGTTGAGTTCCCAGCCTTGGCCACCCTGGAGCCATGTTTCCGTAATCCCAATCATATCATATTTGTTTACCTCTATTTACGCAGCTAATTCATCCACCTTATTACGAATGCTCCTCGCATTAAGACACAAATCCGTCAGGCATGTTTTTTTAACGCTTTTAGATCTTTTAGATTTATTATTTACTGTGGCCATGTTTGATTTAAACCCTTGATTTCTCTGTCTGCCACTTTTGTTTTTCTCCTTCCTGTCTTTTGCGTTTATCCTTGTTTCCCTTTCCTCTGTCTCCCCACTCAGGTTACCAACCCGCTCCCATTTTAGTTTAAACCCTCCCCCAGAGCACTAGCAAACACTCCCCCTAGGACATCAGTCCCGGTCCTGCCCAGGTGCAAACCATCAGTTTTGTACTGGTCCCACCTCCCCCAGAACCAGTTTCAATGTCCCAGGAATTTGAATCCCTCCCCCTTGCACCTTTCCTCTAGCCATGTATTCATCTGAAATATCCTTCTATTTCTACTCTGACTAGCACGTGGCACTGGTAGCAATCCTGAGATTACTACCTTTGAGGTCCTATTTTTTAATTTAGCTCCTAACTCCCTATATTCAGCTTTTAGGACCTCATCCCGGTTTTTACCTATATCGTTGGTACCTATATACACCACGACAACTGGCTGTACACCACGACAACTGGCTGTTCACCCTCCCCTTCCAAAATGCTCTGCAGCTGCTGAGACATCCTTAACCCTTGCACCAGGGAGGCAACACACCATCCTGGAGTCTTGTTTGCGGCCGCAGAAACGCCTATCTATTCCCCTTACAATAGAATCCCCTATCACTATAGCTCTCCCTCTCTTTTTCCTCCCATCCTGTGCAGCAGAACCACCCCTGGTGCCAGGAAGTTGGCTGCTGCTGCCTTCCCCTGGTAAGCCATCCCCCCCATCAGTATCCAAAGTGGTATATCTGTTTGAGAGGGGGATGGCCACAGGGGACTCCTGCACTACCTGCCTGCGCCTACTACTCTGCCTGTTGGTCACCCATTCCCTTTCTGCCTGTACAACCTTTGCCTGCGGTGTTACCAACTGCTTAAACGTGATATCCACGACGTCCTCAGCATCGTGAATGGTGCAGTATGTATCCAATCGCTGCTCCAGCGCCGCAATGCGGTCTGCCAGTAGCTGCAGCTGGATACACTTCCTGCACTCATGGTTGTCAGGGACACAGGAAGTGTCCCTGAGTTCCCACATAGCGCAGGAGGAGCATACCACGGGGCCGAGCTCTCCTGTCATGACTTACCCTTTAGTTACTTCAAAATAAATTAAATCAAATCAATCCCACCAATTACACTACAGTTAAATGATATATTTAAGGGCCCTGGTTTACAAACAGTCCCCGCTATGCCACAGAGAGCTTAGAAACTATAAACCACAGAGTTAAAGTTTAAATAAGAGAGAAATACTCACCAACCAATCACTTACCTGCATTCTGGTGATGTCACACTTCGATTACTTTTTACTTCGCTCTCAGATTGGTAATCCTTCCTGGTCCTGGGGCTCGCTTTATGTACTGCCGCCGCCGCCGCCACTCCCGCTCCTCACAGGTCCGCTCAGCCGCTCTGAGGCCTTCCTGGTCCTGGGGCTCTCTTTTTGTACTGCCGCCGCCGCTCCCGCTCCTCACGGGTCCGCTCAGCCGCTCTGAGGCCTACCTGGTCCTGGGGCTCTCTTTTTGTACTGCCGCCGCTGCCGCTCCCGCTCCTCACAGGTCCGCTCAGCCGCTCTGAGGCCTACCTGGTCCTGGGGCTCTCTTTTTGTACTGCCGCCGCTGCCGCTCCCGCTCCTCACAGGTCCGCTCAGCCGCTCTGAGGCCTACCTGGTCCTGGGGTTCGCTTTTTGTACTGCCGCCGCTCCCGCTCCTCACAGGTCCGCTCAGCCGCTCTGAGGCCTTCCTGGTCCTGGGGTTCGCTTTTTGTACTGCCGCCGCCGCTGCCACTCCCGCTCCTCACAGGTCCGCTCAGCCGCTCTGAGGCCTTCCTGGTCCTGGGGCTCTCTTTTTGTACTGCCACCGCTCCCGCTCCTCACAGGTCCGCTCAGCCGCTCTGAGGCCTTCCTGGTCCTGGGGTTCGCTTTTTGTACTGCCGCCGCCGCTGCCGCTCCCGCTCCTCACAGGTCCGCTCAGCCGCTCTGAGGCCTTCCTGGTCCTGGGGCTCTCTTTTTGTACTGCCGCCGCTCCCGCTCCTCAGAGCTCCGCTCAGCTGCTCTGAGACCTACCTGGTCCTGGGGCTCGCTTTATGTACTGCCGCCGCCGCCGCTCCCGCTCCTCACAGGTCCGCTCAGCTGCTCTGAGGCCTACCTGGTCCTGGGCTCGCTTTTTGTACTGCCGCCGCCGCCGCCACCGCTCCCGCTCCTCACAGGTCCACTCAGCAGCTCTGAGGCCTACCTGGTCCTGGGACTCGCTTTATGTACTGCCACCGCTCCCACTCCTCACAGGTCCGCTCAGCTGCTCTGAGGCCTACCTGGTCCTGGGGTTCGCTTTTTGTACTGCCGTCGCCACCGCTCCCACTCCTCACAGGTCCGCTCAGCTGCTCTGAGGCCTACCTGGTCCTGGGGTTCGCTTTTTGTACTGCCGTCGCCGCCGCTCCCGCTCCTCACAGGTCCGCTCAGCTGCTCTGAGGCCTACCTGGTCCTGGGGCTCGCTTTTTGTACTGCCGCCGCCGCCGCTCCCACTCCTCACAGGTCCGCTCAGCCGCTCAGAAAGAAGTGCAAGTAAATCAATGTTTCTCCTGGAAGGTGTGTTTGGGGCCCTGGATGGTGGGAAGGGAGGAGGTGAAATGGCAGGTGTTGCATCTCTTGAACTTGCACGGGAAGTTATCGTGGGAAGGCAAGCAGGTCTTGGGGGTGATGGAAGAGTGGACCAGGGTGTTCTGGTCCCTTTGGAATGCTGAAAGGGGAGGGGAAGATCTGTTTGTTGGTAGCATTGCACGGGAGCTGGCAGAAATAGTGGAGGATGATCTGTTGATTGTGGAGGCTGGAGTGGTGGATGGATGGAGAGGAAATAGTTTCTCTCTACCCTCATAGATAGAGTCATAGGCCTAAAAACTCGGTGGTGCCCCGTTTGGGGCGCCAAGCTCGCCTGGGCGCCGGAAGTCCCGCCCCGGAAGGAGCCGGGAGCACCAGCGGGATATTCAGTTTGAGCACCTGAAATGGAAGCAGGGCGCTGCTCAAGGCACCCCACGTCCGTCTTGGGGCGCTGAAACTGAATATCATAGCGCAACATGCCGCAGCGCCACACGCTGCAGCACGGTGCGCTGCAGTACTGCAGGCCTTCCTCCCCTTCTTAAAGCGGCTCTCGGGACACAGCCGGCACTGCCCAGGGGGGGATCAGGAGGCCGGGGAGGGCAGCATGAGGAGGTGCTGGCAGGTGGCCACCGAAAAAAATGGCCGCCCCGCACCTCCCCTTTAATTTGCGCCACTACCGCCACAGGTAGGCCCCCCTGAACTGGTCGCGATTTGTGACCGGCGCTACGGGGGGGGCGCCACCCAATATCGCATTTGGGGTGGTAGCGGGGCACTGCACTCACTGATGACGTCATTGGTGGCGGCGCAGCGCTACAGGCTAACGCCACCATTAGCGCCCCGCTAAATTTCGTGGGAGGCGTGGCCAGTGGCGCTAAAGGCATTGAGTGCCCTCTTTAGGTGCTAACTGGCGGCGCAGCCCACCGAATTTCTAGGCCATAGAGTTATACAACACAGAAAGAGGCCCTTCGGCCCATCGTGTCTGCGCTGGCCATCAAGCCCTATCTATTCTAATCCCATTTTCCAGCAATTGGTCCATAACCTTGTATGCTATGGCATTTCAAGTGCTCATCTAAATGCTTCTTGAATGTTGTGAGGGTTCCTGCCTCTACCACCCTTTCAGGCAGTGAGTTCCAGATTCCAACCACCCTCTGGGTGGAAAGGTATTTCCTCAAATCCCCTGTACCTTGAAACTATGCCCCCTGGTTATTGACCCCTCTACTAAGGGGAAAAGTTCCTTTCTATCTACCCTATCTATGCCCCTCATAATTTTGTACACCTCAATCAGGTCCCCCCTCAGCCTTCTCTGCTCTAAGGAAAACAATCCAGTCTCTCTTCATAGCTGAAATGCTCCAGCCCAGGTAACATCCTGGTGAATCTCCTCTGCACCCTCTCTAATGCAATCACATCCTTCCTATAGTGCGGCGACCAGAACTGCACACAGTATTCCAGCTGTGGCCTAACTAGCTTTTGGTACAGCTCCATCATAACCTCCTTGCTCTTATATTCTATGCCTCGGCTAATGAAGGCAAGTATCCCATATGCCTTTTTAACCACTTATCTACCTGTCCTGCTGCCTTCAGGGATCTATGTACCTGCACACCAAGGTCCCTCCTTTATCAACCCCTTTAATCATCTTGAACACCTCATTTACATCACCCCTTAATCTTCTATACTCAAGGCAATACAAGCCTAGTCTATGCAACCTGTCCTCATAATTTATCAGTTTTAGCCCTGGTTTCATTCTGGTGAATCTGTGCTGCACCAACTCCAAGGCCAATATGGCCAGCCTGAGGTGTGGTGCCCAGAACTGAACATGGTACTCCAGATGTGGCCTAACCAGAGCTTTATATAACTATAACATAATTAATGAAATCATAAATTCTTTACAGTTGCAAAAGTCAGTGCCTACCATCCTTCCCAAATCTTAAAGCAAGCTCTGGTTGACAAAACTGCTGTTAGAGCAAGAGATGGCCTTCGTCCCAGAGGTAGATTAAAGTCAGTGACCAACTGATCTGTAGATGTAATTTTCTCACCAGCTTCGAGTCAGTCTCTCATCTTGCAACTGGAGCTTTGAACCTGCAGTGACACAGTCACCTTGCAGCTGTAAGTTCTTCATAAATGATGTAACTGCTATGCTGCGGTAGTTTAAATGTTACACAAGGCCATGTCCAAGGGCTGGAGAAACGATTTGGCATCTGCTGTGTATTTGTCACTTGTGGTCAAAGAATGTGATAACATAGGAACAGGAGTAAGCCATTTAGCCCCTTGAGCCTGTTCCGCCATTCAATGAGATCATGGCTGAACTGCAACCTAACTCCATGTACCCACCTTTAGCCCATATCCCTTAATACCTTTGGTTAACAAAAAGCTATCAATCTCACATTTAAACTGAACAATTGATCTAGCATCAATTGCCATTTGCAGAAGAGAGTTCCAAACTTCTACCACCATAGAAGTGTTTCCTAATTTAACTCTTGAAAGGTCTGATTCTAAATTTTAGACTATGTCCCCAGTCCTAGAATCCCCAACCAGTGGAAATAGTTTCTCTCTATCTATCCTATCTATTCCACCTTAATAGCTTGAAAACTTCGAGCAGAACATAAGAACATAAGAAATAGGAGCAGGAATAGGCCATTCGGCCCCTTGAGTCTGCTCTGCCATTCAGTAAGAACATGGCTGATCTTCTACCTCAACTCCACTTTCCTGCACTATCCCCATATCCCTTGATTCCCTTAATATCCAAAGATCTATCGATTTCTGACTTGAATATACTCAACGACTGCGCCTCCACAGCCCTCTGGGGTAGAGAATTCCAAAGATTCACCACCCTCTGCATGAAGAAATTTCTCCTCATCTCAGTCCTAAATGGCTGACTCCTTATTCTGAGACTGTGACCCCTGGTTCTAGACTCCCCAGCCAGGGGAAACATCCTCCCTGCATCTACCCTGTCAAGCTCTGTAAGAATTTTATGTTTCAATGAGATCACCTCTCATTCTTCTAAATTTTAGACAATATAGGTCTAGTCTACTCAATCTCTCCTCATAGAACAATCCTCCCATCCCAGGAATCAGTCTCGTGAACCTTTGTTGCACTCCCTCTATGGCAAGTATATCTTTCCTTAGGTAAGGAGACCAAAACTGTACACAATACTCCAGGTGTGATCTCACCAGGGTCCGATATAGTTGCAGTAAGGCATCTTTACTCTTATATTCAAATCCTCTTGCAATAAAGGCCAACATACCATTTGCTTTCTTAATTGCTTGCTGTACCTGCATGTTAACTTTCAGTGAATCGTGTGCAAGGTCACCCAGGTCCCTCTGAACACCAACATTTTCCAATCTCTCACCATTTAAAAAATACTCTGCTTCTCTATTATTCCTACCAAAGTGGATAACTTCACATTTCTCCACATTATATTCCATTTGCCATGCTCTTGCCTACTCACTTAGCCTGTCTATATCCCCTTGAAGCCTCTTTGCATCCACCTCACAACGTACATTCCCATCTAGCTTTGTATCATCAGCAAACTTGGATATATTACATTTGGTCTCCTCATCCAAATCAATGGCCCGTAATTTCTGATAAGGGGCTTCCTGCGTGCAGATGCCTCCTATCGGAAAAAAATCTACGCACTTACCTGAGGGCTCCCGAGGTCAGGACACTTCCGATGCTGGGCCTTTCCACATTCAAAATGCGCAGGGCCCACATATCCCAGGGGCGCAGGCAGTTTGCAAGCGTCCCTGGGATCACGTGGGCCAGGCAAGCCAATGAAAGAAGGGAATCCCCCTTCATACTTTTGACAGATAGACCTGTCAAAAGTATAAATGGGGAATCACTGAAAAAAGACACTAAAACATTAAATACATTTTTAAAAAACCATCATGGTTTTAAGATGAGTTAAAATTACATTAAATTAAATATTTTAAACAAAAATTTAATGGCACAGAAATTCGGGTCTCCACGGGTGAGTACACCTGTAGGCCCAATGGAAGTGCCGGTTTCCTGCATGCACGGTGCATGCGTGGGAAACCGGCACTTCCGTTCCCCTGAAAGAAGGGGTTCAGAGTTCGAACGCGTGCGCGGGAGAGGCTGCGCGTGCACATCGAACTTAGGTTTTTTTTGCAGGTTTTCCCGGGAGGGTAAGTCTGCAGAAGTTACACATTTAAAAAGCAGGCGTAAGGCCTGCTTTTTACAAGGTAAGTGGTGAATTAATTTAAATTAAAACATTTTTTCCACAGATTTATTATTTTTAAATACTTTAAAGCAAGGTAAGTTTATTTTTAGCCCCGTTAGAAAATTAAAAAAAATTTTCAAAAATTTAAATTATTGTTTAAAATAGTTATTTCATGTAATCTATAGTTTATTTAAAAAATGTGATTTAAAAAAATTTATTTGAAGTTTTAGTGATGTTTTGGGGCCCGTAGTATTTCTAAGTTTTGACAGCTCTTCCTGTCAAACTTATGAATGGGCATTTCCCTGCTCCGATTGGCTCCCCATGGCCCACGTGATCCCAGGGGACGCATCGAACTAACTGCGCCCCTGGGATACGCAAGCACTGCGCGCCGGCAGCTGGAGCAGGCCACAGATCAGAATTCCACGGGGGCCCACAGCATAACAGCTGGCGCACAAGGTAAGTGTAGGTCGGGGGCTTACACCCGTGGGAAGCCCCCGACCCAAATTTCTGGGCCAATTTTTTTAGAAAAATAATTAAGGTTTTTTACGGGGCTAAAAATAAACTTACCTTTTTTAAAAGTATTTTTTTAATTATAAATGAGTGAAAAAAAATTATATTTTTAACTTTTTTAAACTGTTATGCTGGTAAAAGCAGGCCTTACGCCTATTTTTACCAGGCATAAGATTTCTAAGGGTTTTCAGCGGGCCTTTCTCCAGGGCAGGCATCCGACCTGTCAAGAGGATTTTTGACAGGTCGGAATTGCCGGTTTTCAGCGCATGCGCTTCGCATGCCTGAAACCGGCATTTCCGATGTCCCTATGGGTGTGTACACAGTGCTTACACTCCCGTAGGCATCGGAAAGTATGGATTAATGTTATAGATTGTGAATAGCTGAGGCCCAAGCACTGATCTTTGCGGTATCCCACTAGTTACAGCCTGCCAACCCAAAAATGACCCGTTTATTCCTATTCTCTGTTTTCTTTCCGTTAACCAATCATCAATCCATGCTAATATATTAGCCCCAATCCCATGAGCCTTAATTTTGTTTAATAACCTCTTGTGTGGCACCTTATTGAATGCCTTCTGAAAATCCAAATACACCACATCCACTGGTTCCCCCTTATCTATTCTGTTAGTTACAATCACAAAAAACTGTAACAGATTTGTCAAACATGATTTTCCTTTCATAATTCCGTGTTGATTCTGCCCAATCCTATTATTATTTTCTAACTGCTCTGTTACCACATCCTTAATAATAGATTGTAGCATTTTCCCTACTACTGATGTCAGGCTAACTGGTTTGTAGTTCGCCATTTTCTCTCTCCCTCCTTTCTTAAGTAGTGGGGTCACATTTGCTACCTTCCAATCCACGGGAACCGTTCTAGAATCAATGGAATTTTGGAAGATGACAACCAAAGCATCTACTATCTCTTTAGCCACCTCTTTCAAAACACAAGAACATAAGAAATAGGAGCAGAAATAGGCCACTTGGCCCCTCGAGCCTGCTCCACCATTCAATAAGATCACGGCTGATCTAGGGCTCAAAGCCACTTCCCCACCCGCTCCCCATAACCCTTTACTCCCTTATCTTGCAAAAATTTGTCTATCTCCAATTTAAATGTATTTAATGACCCAGCCTCCACAGCTCTCTGGGGCAGAGAATTCCACAAATTTACAACCCTCTGAGAGAAGAAGTTCCTCCTCATCTCAGTTCTAAAAGGGCGACCCTTTATTCTGAGACTGTGCCCCCAAGTTCTAGATTGCCCCATGAGGGGAAACACCCTCTCTGCATCTATTATGTCGATCCCCCTCAGTATCTTATATGTTTCGATAAGATCACCTCTCATTCTTCTAAATTCCAATGAGTATAGGCCCAGCCTGCTCAATCTTTCAATCTTTCCTCATAAGTCAAACCCCTCATCTCTGGAATTAACCTAGTGAATTGTCTCTGAACTGCCTCCAATGCAAGTATATCCTTCCTTAATAAGGAGAACAAAACTGTATGCAGTACTCAAGGTATGGTCTCACCAATACCTTGTACAGTTGTAGCTGGTCTTCCCTGCTTTTATATTCCAACCCGTTTGAAATAAAGGCCCATATTCCATTTGCCTTTTTGATTACTTGCTGTACCTGCATGCTAACTTTTTGTGTTTCATGCACAAGGACCCCCCAGGTCCCTCTGAACTTTAGCATTTTGTAATCTCTCTCCATTTAAATAATAGTTTGCTCTTTTATTTTTCCTGCCAAAGTGGATAACCTTGCACTTTCCCACATTATACTTCAACCCACGATGTAGGCCATCAGGTCCAGGGGATTTATTGGCTTTCAGTCCCATTAATTTCTCCAGTACTTTTTTTTACTAATACTAATTTTTTACAGTTCCTCATTCTCACTTGGGCTCTCCACTATTTACAGGAATTTTTTTGTGTCTTCTTCCATGAAGTATTTGTTTAATTTCTCTGCCATTTCCTTATTCCCCCTTATAATTTCTCCTGTCTCAGCCTGTAAGAGACCCACTTTTACTTTCACTAATCTTTTCCTTTGTACATACCTATAGAAGCTTTTACAATCTGTTTTTATGTCTCTCACTAGTTTACTCTCATATTCTATTTTCCCTTTCTTTATCAATTTCTTGGTCCTCCTTTGCTGAATTCTAAAATCCTCACAATCCTCAGACTGACTGTTCTTTTTGGCAACATTATAAGCCTCTTCCCTTGATCTAATACTATCTTTAACTTCTATTGTTAGCCACTGTTGGACTATTTTTCCTGTGGGGTTTATGTGCCTCAAAGGAATGTATATTTGTTGTAAATTATGTAATCTTTAAATGCTAGCCATTGCTTGTCTACTGTCATACCTTTTAATGTAGTTTCCCAATCGACCTTAGCCAAGTCACCCTCATATCTACGTAGTTTGCTTTGTTTAGATTTAAGACCCTAGTTACAGATTTATCTAAATCACTTTCAAACTTAATATAAAATTCTCTCATATTATGGCCACTCTTCCCTAAGGGCTCCTTTACTATAAGATTATTAATTAACCTTTTCTCACTGCACAATACTAGATCTAAAATAACCTGTTCCTTAGTTGGTTCCTCAACATACTGATCTAGAAAACTATCTTAGTATACATTCCATGAATTCGTCCTTCATACTATTATTGCAAATTTGGTTTGCCCAGTTTATATGTAGATTAAAGTCCCCCATGATTACTGTATTACCCTTGTTACATGCACCTCTAATTTCCTGATTTATACTCTTCCCTACATTACAATTACTGTTTGGGGGCTTATAAACAACCTCCACCAATGTTTTCTGCCCCTTGCTGTTTCTTAACTCCACCCAAACTGGTTCTACTTCTTGATTTTCGGAGCTAAGATTCTTTTTCTCTACTGTCTTTATCCCATCCTTTATTATTAGGGTTACACCTTCTACTTTTCCATTTTGCCTATCTCTTCTAAAAGTTAAATATCCTGGAATATTTAGTTCCCAACTTTGGTCGGTTTGTAACCACGTCTCCGTAATGGCTATTAGATCAAACCTATTAATTTCTATCTCTATTTTGTTGCGAATGCTTCGTGCATTCAGATATAGTGCCTTTAGCTTTGAGTTCTTTCTATTTTTCCCTGATGTCACCATAGTCACTGATGCCCTAATACCTTTGTTACTCTCTCTGTCCCTTCCTGATCCACCATGCTTATTTTTACCCAAAATTCTGTTCTGCTCTAGAGCCTTGACATTTCTCTTGCTGCTTTTAAATTGACTCTTTCATGAATCCTCCCACCCCCCTTCATTAGATTAAAGCCCTGTCTACTGCCCTAGTTATTCGATTCACTAGGACACTGGTTCCAACTCGGTTTAAGTGGAGCCTGTCCCAACAGAACAGTTCCTTCTTTCCCCAGTACTGGTGCCAATGCCCCATGAAGCAAAACTATTGCCTCCCACACCACTCTTTGAGCCACGCATTTAAGCTTCTATCTGCTTATCCCTATGCCAATTGGCGTGTGGCTCAGGTAACAATCCAGAGAATATTACCTTTGAGGCTCTGCTTTTTAATTTGGATCTCAACTTCTCAAACTCTCTCAGCAGAGCCACATTCCTTGTTCTACCTATGTCGTTGGTTCCTACGTGGACCACGACAACTGGATCCTCCCCTTCCCATTCCAAGTTCTTCTCCAGCCACGAGGAGATGTCCTTAACCCTGGCATCGGGCAGGCAACACAACCTTTGGATCTCCCAGTCGTGGCTGCAAAGAACAGTATCCCTCTGACTATACTGCCCTCTACCACAACTACATTACCTTTCACTCCCCCACTAGCCATCTGAATTCTAGGGTATACAACCCTAATTTATGTAATCTCTCCTCATAACTTAATCCTTGAAGTCTGGGTATCATTCTGGTAAACCTATGCTACCTTGTATTCTACTCCTTTAGATATAAAGACCAGCATTCCATTAGCCTTTTGGATTATTTTCTGTACCTGTTCATGACATTTTAATGATCTATGTACCTGAATGCCCAAGTCTCTTTGGGCATCCATTGTTTAGCTTTTCACCATTTAGAAAGTACCCTGTTCTATCCTGTTTAGGTCAAAGTGGATGACCTCATATTTGCCTACATTGAAATCCATTTGCCACAGTTTTGCCCATTCACTTAATCTATCAATATCCCTTGGTAATTTTATGCTTTCATCTACACTGCCTACAATGCCACCTAGCTTTGTGTCATCAGCAAATTTGGATATGTGGCTTTCTATCCCATCATCTAAGTCGTTAATATATACAGTGAATAGTTGAGGTCCCAATACAGATCCCTGCGGGACAGCCCTAGTCACATCCTGACAATTTGAGTACCTACCCATTATCCCTACTCACTGTCTCCTGCCGCTCAGCCAATTTCCTAACCAGGTCAATAATTTGCCCTCAATTCTGTGGGCTTCTACCTTAGTTAATAGTCTCCTATGTGACACTTTATCAGGTGCCTTCTGGAAGACCATATAAATAACATCCATAGACAATCCCCTGTCCACTACTTTAGTCACCTCTTCAAAAAATTCAGTCAGGTTTTTTTGGCATGACCTACCTTTCACAAATCCATGCTAGCTCTCTCTGATCAACTGAAAATTTTTGAGGTGTTCAGTCACCCTATCCTTAATTATAGACTCTAGCAATTTCCCGGCGACAGATGTTAGGCTAACTGATCTATAATTCCCTGGTTTCCCTCTCTCGCCATTCTTAAATAGTGGAGTGACATGCGCATTTTTCCAATCTGAAGGAATGTTTCCTGAATCCACAGAACTTTGGAAGATTATAGATAGGGCATCTGCAATGTGCTCACCTACTTCCTTTAAAACCCTGGGTTGGAAACCATCTGGTCCTTGAGATTTGTCACTCTTTAGTGCCATTATTTTCTTTATTTCTATTATTTTACTTACATTAATTTTATTGAGTCTCTGTCCCCGATTCAATATAAGTTTCCTTGAGATTTCCGGCATGCTATCCTCTTCTTCTACTGTAAATACTGACGCAGAGTAATTATTCAACAAGTGCCATTTAATGAGTGCCATTTGGGGACCAGTAACTGTGGTTATATTTCAACTTCATGGCAGTCAGCTGATCAAAATCAGATGAGGTTTGCCTCTACTGCATCTTTGGTTTTGAAGAAAGGCAACCAAAATAATTCAATGTGGTCCTTTTTTTGAAGGAAGCAAAGAGGAAATTGTGTAATCCAGTGGATTATTGTCATTTTATAGGCTTTTCAAGCAGCTCATTAAAAGTTATTTCCAGCGAAGAAGTGATTCAAAAATGAAAATGATTGAATACTTTGTAGCACTTGTAATTGTGCCATTTGCTATGTCTAAATCCTATAATACAACGCTAACCCTGCAGATTCAGTGAGCTCGAGGGTTTGTATTAACCATTGCAAATGGCAACACTTGATTTTGGAAACATTAAAAAAATATATTTGACTGGTGGGAATTAATATGCTCCCTTTTCAGTGAAAGCAATATATTTGGTAGCATTGTTGATGAGCTGATGTATTTTGATTTAGAGTTGCAGGATATGGGAATGCTATTCACCCCATGGAGGCTTAATTTCATCTAATACAGTAGTAAAATAAATGGTAAAGTAATTCTTAAAATGGTGTAAACGTGTTACCAGCGGAATGTAAGTCCCTTTACGAGTTTCCAATCCAAACCAGACAACCAGGTTGAGGCAGTGAGCAGATGCAAGGCATTTACCTACAGGAAAATTGGAGGGGAAATCTATTTGCATCATTCTAATTCATCTCTTAGTGGTTGTGCTGCGGAAGCACAGATTTTCTGCAATGTTCATAGATCAAAAGTGGAACCAAATGTAGAAGGGTCTGTGTCCATTGGAGTTCCACATATCTGATCCTACCAATCCTCCTGAGTTAGGCCTAATTATATATGTGGTGTGTAATGTGGTCACTTACTTTTTGAGTGCAGGATACCTCTCGCTGCTATAGGGATTATAAGACCTAAAGCAGAATTTTAAAGGGAAAGTGATACACTTCATTGCTACAATAGAGCAGAGGCATCCATGTGCCCTTGCTTTGCCAATGTATCAGTAGAGGAGCTGCAGCAAGAAGTGCAGCAGAGAAGGGTTGTCCAGTTTGTCAATGCCGGGCACTGTCCTCACAGGCGAACCTTCCAGAGTGCATGGGTGGTCCACATCAATATTGTTTCCACCACTTATAGGACCTAGCTGTGGAAGAATTTTACAGACGTCAGCAAATCATCCAAGTAACACTATTGATCATGACCTTATACCAAATAGGTTGGCCAAGTATGCATGCCACAAACTGTTTCCACCCACTTACAGAACTTTCAATTTTGGCGGAGGCATAAAACAGGCAAGACTGTTTGTGCTCTGCGTTCTCTGAATTCAGGACAAGAGTATTATGCTGTGTGTTCTCTGAACTCAAGAGATTTAGCACTGTGTGTTCTCTGAACTCAAGAGAGTTAGTGCTGTGTGGTCACACAAATCAATAATATTAGTGTTGTGCACCCTCTGAACTCAGTAATGTTATTGTTGTTCATTCTCTGAAGTCCAGAATGTTAGCACTGTGCATTCTCTGAAATTGGTAGTGATAGTGCTGTGCCTTGTCTGAACTTTGTAGCCTGCCTGACAATGACTGAATCAAATTACACATTGCAAAGAACATGAATTACTCTACAGCAGACTGGGTCAAATTACACATTCCAGACAAAGTGCTGGGTGAATATTGTCCTCCCACTTCTTGGTGGTGTGAATAAACTTTTTGTTTATTTGCACCAAGTGGTGGCACTAAGCGCACCCTGTTATACACCCCACCTGATTTCTCTTTCAATTGAATGCACCAAATGCCCTGCCAAGACTTATAAGTGTGGACGGATTTTTCAGTTGCATCTGTATAGTCATGCAGGTATTCTTCTCCATACTGCGGTTTACTATGGAGCAGATGACAACTCATGGGCCTTCTGCAGGAGATTCCCTAGTGACAGAACTCTTAAGGCCAGAATATCTGTCATGAGCTGTCATATTGCTGTTCTGAAGTCTTTAGGTTCTACGCTATTTTATCCAGTTCCAACATGCAAGTAGATCAGATGAAGAGAGCCATTATGCAGGGAGGGCTCCAGTGCCTGCATTTGTAAAGGAAATAGCCATATTCCAAGAGATACACCATCCTATGAATGGAATTTTGACCTTATTAATACATGGCATACTGGGTTTAAAAGTCTGGAAAGCCTCGACGACACAGGCTGTGGTTGTTGGAGGTCATTCATCTCAATCACATGACATCACTGCAGGAGTTCCTCAGGGCAATGTCCTAGGCCCAACCATCTTCAGCTGTTTCATCAATGACCTTGCCTCCATCATAAGGTCAGAAGTGGGGATGTTCGCTGATGATTGCACACTGTTCAGCACCATTTGAGACTCGTCAGATACTGACGCAGTCCGTGTCCATATGCAGCAAGACCTGGACAACATTCAGACTTGGGCTGACAAGTGGCAAGTAACATTCGCACCACACAAGTGCCAGGCAATAACCATCTCCAACAAGCGAGACTCTAACCATCTCCCCTTGACATTCAATGGCATTACCATCGCTGAATCCCCCACTATCAACATCCTGGGGGTTACCATTGATCAGAAACTGAACTGGACCAGCCATATAAATACTGTGGCTACAAGAGCAGGCCAGAGGCTGGGAATTCGGCAGCAAGTGTCTCACCTCCTGACTCCCCAAAGCCTTTCCACCATCTACAAGGCACAAGCCAGGAGTGTGATGGAATACTCTCCACTTGCCTGGATGAGTGCAGCTCCAACAACACTCAAGAAGCTCGACACCATTCAGAATAAAGCAGCCCGCTTGATTGGCACTCCATCCACCACCTTCAACATTCACTCCCTCCACCACCGGCGCACTGTGGCTGCAGTGTGAACCATCTACAAGATGTACTGCAGCAACTCGCCAAAGCTCCTTCAACAGCACCTTCCAAACCCACGACCTCTACCACTTAGAAGGACAAGGGCAGCAGACGCATGGGAACATCACCAGCTACAAGTTCCCCTCCAAGCCACACACCATCCTGACTTGGACCTGTATCGCCGTTCCTTCACTGTCGCTGGGCCAAAGTCCTGGAACTCCCTTCCTAACAGCATTGTGGGTGTACCTACACCATATGGACTGCAGCGGTTCAAGAAGGCGGCTCACCACCATCTTCTCAAGGGCAATTAGGGATGGGCACTAAATGCAGGCCTAGCCAGCGACGCCCACATCCCATCAATGAATTAAAAAAAAACAGAACACAGGCTTTTGAGATAAAATGAAGTGTTAACACAAGCTGTAAACACCATACAAGCTTTTGAAATGGGAATTTATTGTTAATACTGAGACAATGGCTCTATTGAAACAGCAAATTGCAGCTTCCAGAATGTCTGCAGTTTGGAACCAACACAATAGCAATGCCCAAGCAAAGTGTTAAAAACGATCACTTCGAACAGAAACACAGAATATTAAAAAAACATAAAGTAACATCAAATGAAAGACATGAAACATAAGTCAGTAATATAACCAACTAAGATGGCTAGGAAAACAACATCAAATGAAAGACATGAAACATAAGTCAGTAATATAACCAACTAAGATGGCTAGGAAAACAAACACCCGATTTGAAGTGTTTTTGATTTACATGTTGTAAAAGGTACAAACAGAACACTTTGAAAATATGACTTCAATAGATGACACCAAGCAATCACATGGTTTTTGTATTGAAAATTGAATAGTTAGTAGACATAACGTCTGCTTTCAAACAGCAGAGGTGATTTAGAAATTGAATGGAAGCTCTTCGATGAAAATGACATCAAAGAGATAAATATGTTGTAGCCATTTTATGATGCATTTTGAAACACCTAAACAACAGACAGAAGTCTGCAAGCTAACAGTTGAATTGACAGTAAGAATAGAAAGAATTCAACAGAAGATGACTAGAGATAATTAGCTTACATCAGCAGAAAACTTCAAAGAATAAACCACTAAAAAAAGGTATAAAAATAGAGCTTTTCAGATGGAAAGTCAGAAGTCGCTGGAAAGGGCAAGCGATTCTCAACTTCAGAGGCATGCTCTGTAAGTTTTTAATTCTTTGAGTCTCGGGGATCAAAAAGGTACTTTTAATTTGATTTTGGTGGATATTCTGGATTAGAAATAATAATAAATGTAAAAATGTATGAAGTTAAGATTTCAGAATAAGGATCTCTGAGAATAAGAAATGTAAGCTATTTGTATTTTAAACTGTTAAAGTTGCGATTGACTGAACAGCTGTTAACTGTATGTCGGCTCTTAAATAAATCTATATATTTTTAGAATTGTCTCAAATAGTATTACTGTGTCAAACTCGCAGATTCAAATTCTGTACACTCTTTTTTGAGGAGTTGCAGATTCTGGGGGAGTATTCCGGACCATCATAATATCCGGAAGGTTACAGACTAGTTAAACTTATTAAAAGTGCTATCTGGAGGACGGTAACATGTTTACGTCATTCCTTTCCTTTAGGGAGAGATAGTCTGGACCTTTAAACCCAATTAAGCGTCTTATAGAATTCGGCTATCTCTAACTTTAGTTGAAGGTGAGCATTTGGGGAATGTGCCTGATCTGGGGTAGCCCGAAAAGGGCTAGGATTAGTAATAATCCCTTCACGTTGCTATCCAGAAGCTTGCTCCTATGCAGATCACTGAACATGCTGAGGGAATGCAACAGTGGACATGGTTAAGTTAGTTGCAGGGAATTAAAATAAGTGACCTGCTAAATGGCAATGCAAGCTGTAGCTTTCAGTTATTTGCCCTGGTGCTGCCTAAGTGGAGTGACTGTATTGTGGGAGCAACTTTTTAGATTCCCTCATCTTTAAGGAGCTTCCTGTTTTGAAAATTATTAGAAGTACTTTCTTTATAGTCGGCTTCTCTTTGATATTGGAAATAATGAACAAAAGATTACCATATGGCAGAGATGTAAAACAGATGATATCGCATCAACTGCTCATTATTTGCCCTGCCCAACTTTCATTTCCATTGATTTGGAAATGGAAAGCAAAATTGGGAAGTGCTTATAATGGGTGGTGGATCCGATGTTGCCCATTACATAAGAACATAAGAAAATAAGAAATAGGAGCAGGAATAGGCCACCTGGCCCTTCGAGCCTGCTCCGCCATTCAATAAGATCATGGCTGATCTTGGGCTCAAAGCCACTTCCCTGCCCGCTCCCCATAAGCCTTCACTCCATTATCTTGTAAAAATTTGTCTATCTCCACCTTAAATGTATTTAATGACCCAGCCTCCACGGCTCTCTGGGGCAGAGAATTCCACAGATTTATGACCCTCTGAGAGAAGAAATTCCTCCTCATCTCAGTTCTAAAAGGGCGACCCTTTAATCTGAAACTTTGCCCCCGAGTTCCAGATTTCCCCACGAGGGGAAACATCCTCTCTGCATCTACCTTGTCGAGCCCCCTCAGTATCTTATATGATTCAATAAGTTCACCTCTCATTCTTCTAAATTCCAAAGAGTATAGGCCCAACCTGCTCAATCTTTCTTCATAAGTCAACCCCATCATCTCAGGAATCAACCGTGTGAATCGTCTCTGAACTGTCGCCTATGCAAGTATATCCTTCCTTAAATAAGGAGACCAAAACTGTATGCAGTGCTCAAGGTGTGGTCTCACCAATACCCTGTACAGTTGTAGCTGGTCTTCCCTGCTTTTATACTCCAACCCCCTTGAAATAAAGGCCAACATTCCATTTGCCTTTTTGATTACTTGCTGCACCTGCATGCAACTTTTTGTGTTTCATGCACAAAGACCCCCAGGTCTCTCTGAGCTGTAGCATTTTGTAATCTCTCTCCATTTAAATAATAATTTGCTTTTTTATTTTTCCTGCCAAAGTGGATAACCTCGCGCTTTCCCACATTATATTCCATCTGCCAAATGTTTGCCCACTCAATTAGCCTGTCTATACCCTTTGCAGATTCTTTGAGTCCCCTGCACAACTTGCTTTCCCACCCAACTTTGTAACATCCGCAATCTTGGCTAAATTGCTCTTGGTCTCTTCATCCAAGTCATTAATGTAGATTGTAAATAGTTGAGGCCCCAGCACCGATCCCTGTGGCACCCCACTAGATACTGTTTGCCAACCGGAAAATGACCCATTTATCCCGACTCTCTGCTTTCCGTTAGTTCAGCAATTCTCTATCCATGCAAATATATTACCCCCAACTCCGTGAGCTCTCATCTTATGCAATAACCTTTTATGTGGCACCTTATTGAATGCCTTCTGGAAATCCAAATACACTACATCCACAGGCTTACCCTTATCCACCCTGCTCATTACATCCTCAAAGAACTCCAGTAAATTTGTTAAACATGATTTCCCTTTCATAAAACCATGCTGACTCTGCTTGACTGCATTATGATTTTCCAAATGCCCTGCTACTGCTTCCTTAATGAAGGACTCCAGCATTTTTTGAATGACAGATGTTAGGCTAACTGGCCTATAGTTTCTGCTTTCTGTCTCCCTCCTTTCTTAAATAGGGGTGTTACATTTGCAGTTTTCAAATTCACTGGGACCTCTCCAGAGTCCAGGGAATTTTGGTATTTTGCAACCAATGCATCCACTATCTCTGCAGCCACTTCTTTTAAGACCCTGGGATGATGGCCATCTGGTCCAGGGGACTTGTCGTCTTTTAGTCCCATTATTTTACCAAGTACCTTTTCCTTAGTGATAGTGATTGTCATTAGTTCCCCTCTTCCTGTGGCCCCTTGATTGTCCATTATTGGGATATTGTTAGTGTCTTCTACAGTGAAGACAGATACAAAATATTTGTTCAGTGTCTTTGCCATTTCCCCATTCCCCATTATTAATTCCCCATTCTGATCCTCTAAGGGATCAATGTTTACTTTAGCTACTCTCTTCCTTTTTATATACCTGTAGAAGCTCTTACTTTCTGTTTTAATATTTCTTGCCAGTTTACTCTCATAATTGATCTCCTCTCTCTTTATTTTTTTTAAGTCATCCTTTGCTGATTCTTAAAAAATTCCCAATCCTCTGGCCTCCCACCAATCTTGGCAACATTGTATGCCTTCGTTTTCAATTTGATACCATCCTTTATTTCCTTAGTTAGCCACGAATAGTGCTCCCTTCTCTTAAAATCTTTCTTTCTCACTGGAATATATTTTTGTTAAGAGTTATAAAATATCTCCTTAAATGTCTGCCACTGCATTTCAACTGTCTTACCTTTCAATTTATTTTTCCAGTCCACTTTAGCTAGTTCTGCCCTCATGCCATTGTAATTCATTTTTGTTTAAGATCAGGATACAGGTTTGAGATACAACTTTCTCACCCTCCAACTAAATTTGAAATTCAACCATGTTATGGTCACTCTTTCCTAGAGGATCCTTTATTATGGGATCATTTATTAATTCTGTCTCATTACAGTACCAGATCCAAGATAGCCTGCTCCCTGGTTGGTCCCATTACATACTGTTCTAGGAAGCCATCCCGGATACACTCTATGAACTCCTCCCCAAGGCTACCATGGCCAATTTGATTTGTCCAATCAATATGGAGATTAAAATCACCCATGACTATTACCGTACCTTTTTTACAGGCCTCCATTATTTGTTGATTTATACTCTGTCCAACAGTATTGCTACTGTTCGGGGGCCTGTAGACTACGTCCACCAGAGACTTTTTCCCTTATTATTTTTATCTCCACTCAAACTGATTCTACATCTTGATCTTTTGAGCCAATATCACTTCTCACCACTGCACTGATCCCATCCTTTACCAACAAAGCCACCCCATCTCCCTTTCCTTTCTATCTATCCTTCCAAATTGTCAGATACCCTGGAATATTCAGTTCCCAGCCCTGATCACCTTGCAACCACGTCTCTGTAATGGCGATCAGATCATACCCATTTGTATCTATTTGTGCCATCAACTCAGCTATCTTGTTATGAATGCTGTGTGCATTCAGATAAAGAGCTTTTAATTTTACCTTTTTAGCATTTCTCCTTGTTTTGGCCCCAATTTCTGTTGCACTCTTATTTTTAAACATCTTGGCCTAGAAATTCAGTATAGCCACTTTTGGGGCGGTAAAGTCGGGCGGCCGCTAAAGTTTGCGCCCGCCGCAAAGTGGAGGCCACTTCGCCGATATTCAGTAGCTTTGGCCAAGGAGTTTGCTCGAGCGCTAAAACTGGCGATGCACGGCTATCTTTAGGCGCTAAGCCGGCGGTGCAGACTGATACCGCCGAGGCCGGGCGCAGCGCAGGTGCGGTCATGTCTTGATTGACAGCAGACACCCTGGCGCCGGCCAGCTCTTAAAGGGGGAAGGGTCGACTTGGTCTGCTGCCACGCCCTGGATACTGCAGCCCTCCAGCTAGGCCTAAACACTGCTGCTGGAGAGAAATAGCGCCAGGAAGGATGCAGAGGGCCCGTGAGCGAGCGCAGCGCTTCTCTGCCCATGATTTAAAGGTGCTGGTTAGGGCTTTGGAGAGGAGACGCCATATCTTGTTCCCGGACAGTGGCAAGAAGCCTGCCACCAGGGTGTACAGGAGAGCCTGGAGGGATATCGCCCAGAGGGTCACAGCCACCTGCGATGTCCCCAGGACTGGTGTCCAATGCCGGAAAAAGTTTAACGACCTCACTCGGATTGTCAGGGTGAGTACCGTTTCCAGTGTCCTCCTCATCCTTGCATGTGCACCTCACATTATGGGCAAAGGGACCTCAAAGCCCTAATGGCCAGCCCTCATCCAGCAGCTATGGCACTGGCATGAACATCAATTGCACTTTCTGCACTTTACACACTGGCCAAGCTATTCGACCATGGGAGGCAGTGCACACAACAACAGGGCACCACACTGGCCAAGCTATTCGACCATGGGAGGCAGTGCACACAACAACAGGGCACCACACTGGCCAAGCTATTCGACCATGGGAGGCAGTGCATACAGCAACAGGGCACCACACTGGCCAAGCTATTCGACAATGGGAGGCAGTGCACACAACAACAGGGCACCACACTGGCCAAGCTATTCGACCATGGGAGGCAGTGCACACAACAACAGGGCACCACACTGGCCAAGCTATTCGACCATGGGAGGCAGTGCACACAACAACAGGGCACCACACTGTACTTAGAGGCCGTCCTTTCTCTTGCAGGCCAAGCTGGCCCAGAATCTGAGGAGCCGGACTATCACCGGGGGAGGCCGTCCCCAGTTCCAGCAGCTCAGTGACCTGGAGGAGCGCGTGGGTCGACTCATGGGTGGCCGGCTGATTGGCCCCGTTGCATGTGGAGATGCCGGCCCTGTGCTGGGCCCCAATGGTAAGGACATGACCTTTTGGACCTCTCTTGTTCCCCTTGCGCTTCAGATCTACATCCTTTGCCACTGTCCGACCAATGCGCTGAATGCCACCACTCATGCCTCCCTCGCTGACGCCCTGTCCTCACTCTAAAGCTACTCTTGTGCCTTCCTGCTTTCAGCTGGTGAGGAGGAGGTCCCTGAAGCTGCCAGTGACAGTCCCTCGGAAGAGGAGGACGAGGAGGAACAAGAGGAAGGTGGCCCCTCGGGGGAACCCTCATCCGCGCCAGGGGATGGCAATGGAGGGGACAAGTCTTCCCTGGAGGAGAGGCAGGGGGAAGTGTTGCAGGGGGGTGTAGCTCCTGTGCCCAGTGGCGTCGAGCCACACGGGAAGGGTCGGGCAGCTCGGCGGCCTTCTCCCCAGAGGGGGGAAGTGTTGCAGGGGAGTGTAGCTCCTGGGCCCAGTGGCGTCCAGCCACGCGGAAAGGGTCGGGCAGCTCGGCTGCCTTCTCCCCAGAGGGGGGAAGTGTTGCAGGGGAGTGTAGCTCCTGTGCCCAGTGGCGTCCAGCCATGCGGGAAGGGTCGGGCAGCTCGGCTGCCTTCTCCCCAGAGGGGGGAAGTGTTGCAGGGGAGTGTAGTTGCTGGGCCCAGTGGCATCCAGCCACGCGGGAAGGGTCGGCCAGCTCGGCGGCCTTCTCCCCAGAGGGAGAGTCCGGCCTCCAGTCCGGAGACGGTCCTCGCCCAGGAGGTGCGCCTCCTCGATCAAATGTCTGCGGACTCGGATCGCCGGCACACCGAGTTCATGGGGGTTGTGGCACGGTTGCCTGAGGCCATCGAGTCCCTGGCTCATAGTGTGTCTGATTTCGGGGCCTCACAGGCCAGGGGTTTCGAACAACTCGGGGCAGCACAGACCAGGGGTCTCGAACAATTCGGGGCAACACAGGACACGAGTCGGGCCAAATTGAGGGCAGCACAGGACGCGAGTCGGGCCGAATTCAGGGCAGCACAGGCAGCGAGTGGCCAGTTGATCAGTGGTGCCATGCAGTCACTGGCTGGTCTGATGCGGGCACAGACCAGGGCAGTACGGGCACTCACTGCTGCCACACTCGCTGTGTCAGGCAGGCATCACCAGGGCACCCGCCGCGCTGCAGCAGCACAGCGGTCTGGCCTTCAGCAGATTGCTGCACTTGCTGCAGTGCCAGCCCGGCCGAGTGCCAGTGTCTCAGGCGAGCAGCAAGCGCCTGGCATCAGCCAGCTTGCCCCCATTGCTGCAGCCGCCACTGCCACTCCCCCAGCGAAGCTGCCACGAGCTGCTGGAGAGACTGATGCTGCCCAGCCACAGCTGCAGCTGTCAGCAGCCGGCCCCTCGAGGGCCAGAGCTCGTCTAGGCCGACCCCCAAGGGCATCTGCCGTCACGCAATGTGCCCCTCAGGAGCCTTCCCCCAGCCTTGCAACACCCACAGGGCCCAGGTTGAGGCGGAGCAGCAGGTCGGCCAGGGGCCGGAAAAGGCTGGACAAGGACTCGCCCTCTCGGCACACAAAGTAGAGTGTGTTGCCAAATGTTTTTTTATATGGGGGTGGTTGTGTTGTCTATGGGGGGGGTTGTTTTGGTAAGGCCGAGGATGAAGGCCATTTGGATGGAAAAGTTTTGTTATTCCTCCCCAGGTTGTGGGAGTGAGTCATGTGTTTGACTGTTTTTTGGGGGTGTTGTCTGTTTTTGGGTTTCATGTGGGAAGGGTCCTGAGTTTGTTCAATAAAGCTTTTTCTTTATTCAGCTTGTCCATGTGTGATGTTTGAAGTGGTTGTTGCGTTAACCGGCTGAGGGCTTGCGGAGTGGCTGCATTCATGTCCCTTCATTGCCACAAGCCATTCCCTGACAGGGGGCCTAGAAGTGTCGTTCAATAAGCCGCCGACGGACGGCCCTTGGACCTTGTGGCTCCCTCCTGGGCTGGTACTCCTCCTCCTCCTCCTCCTCCTCCTCCTCATGGTCCTCCTGCTCCTCCTCCTGAGGTGGTGGTCCAACGTGAGGTGGCAGTGCCTGAGTCCTGCGGATAGCCAGGTTGTGCAGCATGCAGCAAACGACGACGAACTGGGAGACTCTATCCGGCAAATACTGCAGAGATCCGCTGGAGCGATCCAGGCAGTGGAACCGTTGCTTGAGGACGCCAATCGTTTGCTCTATGATGTTCCTTGTGGCTTGATGGCTTTCGTTGTATGCCTCCTCAGCAGGGGTCCTGGGCGCGCGGAGCGGGGTCATGAGCCATGTACACAAAGGATAGCCTTTGTCCCCGATAAGCCATCCTCTTGGGGGAGGCTGTGCCTGGAACATGTCAGCCACAGTAGTCTGGCGCAGGATAAATGCATCGTGGCTGCTGCCTGGAAAGCGGGCATTGACAGCTAGGATGCGCTGCCTGTTGTCACACACCAGCTGTACATTGAGGGAATGGTAGCCCTTCCGGTTGCGGTAATCCTCGGCATTGTCGATAGGTGCCCGCAAAGCCACATGCGTGCAGTCAATGGCGCCCTGCACCATGGGGAAGTCCGCGATCCTCGCAAATCCGACTGCACGCTGCTCCTGCCTCTCCAGGGTCATGGGGAAGGAGATGAATTGGTGTCTCCTTGTGAAAAGGGCATCGGTGACCTGCCGGATGCAGCGATGCACGGTGAACTGGGATATGTTAGCTATGTCCCCAGCAGCGGCTTGGAAGGAGCCGCTTGCATAAAAGTTCAGAGCCACCGTGACCTTCACTTCCACCGACAGAGACGTCCTGCACATCAGCTGTGGACGCAGATCTCTGTGAAGCAGCTGGCAGATCTCTGCAACCACCTCCCTTCTGAAGCGCAGCCTCTTAACACACTGCGCGGCAGTCATGGTGAGATAGGACACCTGCTGCCGGTATTCCCTGAGTGGGTAAGGCCTATGTTGCCGACGCCTGATGCCCCCTCTGTGTCTAGGCATGGCTGCCCCTCTCACACAGCGTCTGCGAGCCCTTCGCACATAATGCTGGAACTGAGGGTTGGAACCCCATGCAGCCACTTGCAAACAATGAAATCACAATGAAGCAAATTTCCAAGCTCTGGCCAGAAGCCAAAAATACCTCTCCTATGTTGGGCCAAATCAGTAAGGTCTCTTCCTTGGTCTCTGTCCAGAAATCCGTTGCACAAAAGTCATTGCAGCAAAATGGCTGGCCTTTATAGTTCAGTGTAAGTGCCCTTTAATTAGCGCTCCCCGAGGCCCGCAGGGCCTCTGCTGCGTTCCACTTCACAGTTCTTAGCACCGCCACGCCCACATTGGGCGGGCGCGACTGAAGTTCCGGTTTGGGGCGCACAAAGGGCGTTGCACGACGAAATGACGTCATAAGCTGCGCGCGCAGCTGAGCGCGCGCAAACACTTTGCGCCGGCGCTAAATGTCTACTGAAGTTGGGCGTAGGCGCAGATCGCCCTGCGCCCGGCCGCTAAGTGCCTAGCGCTCGAGATCTACTCCTCCTAAGGCGCTAACGGCTGGCGCACGCAACTGAATTTCTAGGCCATTGTCCCTTCCTGTCACACTCTGGTTATTATTTCCCCCATCTTTATCCTGCTCTATTGTTTTCTCATTTCTCATTGACTTTTTAAATTCCCACTCACATGGACCCTCCTCACTACTAGTTAGTTTAAAGCCTCTCTACAGCCCTAGTTATTCGATTCGCCAGGACTCTAGCCCCAGACTGGTTCAAGTGAAGCCCGTCCAAATGGAACAGCACCCTCTTATCCCAGTACTGGTGCTAGTGCCCCACAAATCAAAACCCATTTCTCCCACACCAGTCCTTGAGTCACTCATTCATTTTGCTGATCTTATTTACACTATGCAAATTTGCTTGTGGCTCAGGTAGTAATCCAGATATTATTACCTTTGTGGTTCTGTTTTATAATTTAGCCCCTAGCTACTCATACTCCCTTAGCAGAACCTCTTTCTTTGTCCTAACTATGTCATTCATATCTACATGGACCATGACAACTGGATCTTCCCCCCCCCCACTCCAAGTTTTTTTCCAGCCCAGAGGAGATGTTCTTAACCCTGGCACCGGGCAGGTAACTCCTACTAAGGTGGATGAATTAGCTGTGCAAACAGATGTAAATGGATATGATATCACTGGGATTATGGAGACATGGCTCCAGGGTGCCCAAGGCTGGGAATTCAACATCCAGGGGTATTCAATATTCAGGAAGGACAGGCAAAAAGGAAAAGGCGGTGGGCTAGCATTGCTGGTTAAACAGGAGATTAACACAATTGTAAGGAAGGATATCAGCTGTGATAATGTGGAATCTGTATGGGTAGAGCTGAGAAATACTAAGGAGCAGAAAACGTTAGTGGGATTTGTATACAGACCCCCAAACAGTAATGCTGAGGTTGGGGATGGCATTAAATGGAAAATTAGAGATGCGTGCAAAAAGGGCACAGCAGTTATCATGGGTGACTTTAATCTACATATAGATTGGTCTAACCAAATTAGTAACAATACTGTGGAAGAGGAATTCCTAGAATGTAAACGGGATGGTTTCCTAGACCATTATGTCGAGGAACCAACTAGAGATCAGGCCATCTTAGACTGGGTATTATGTAATGAGAAAGGATTAATTAGCAATCTTGTTGTGCGAGGCCCATTGGGGAGGAGTAATCATAATATGATAGAATTCTTCATTAAAATGGAGAGTGAAGTAGTTGCTTCAGAGACTTGGGTACTGAATTTAAATAAAGGAAATGATGATGGTATGAGGCGCGAGTTGGCTAGGATGGATTGGGGAATGTTACTTAAAGAGTTGATGGTAAATAGGCAATGACAAACATTTAAAGATCGCATGGATGAACTACAGAATTTGTTCATCCCAGTTTGGCATAAAAATAAAACAAAAAAGGTGGCTCAACCGTGGCTAATAAGATCCAAGGAGAGGACATATAAATTCGCCAGAAAAAGCAGCAAACCTGAGGATTGGGAGCAGTTTAGGATTCAGCAATGGAGGACAAAGGGATTAATTAATAGGGGGAAAATAGAGTAAGCTTGCAGGGAAAATAAAAACTGACTGTAAAAACTTCTGTAGATATGTGAAGAGAAAAAGATTGGTAAAGTTAAGCATAGGTCCCTTGCAGTCAGAATCAGGGGAATTTATAATGGGGAACAAAGACATCACAGACCAATTAAATACATACTTTGGTTCTGTCTTCACAAAGGAGGACACAAATAAACTCCCAGAGATGTCGGGGAACATAGGGCATAATGAGAGGGAGGAACTGAATTAAATCAGTGTTTGTAGGGAAATGTTGTTAGGGAAATTGATGGAATTAAAGGCCAATAAATCCCCAGGGCCTGATAATCTACATTCTAGGGTACGTAAGTAAATGGCCCTAGAAATAGTAGATGCATTGCTGGTCATCTCTCAAAATTCTATAGATTCTGGAACAGTTCCCATGGATTGGAGGGTAGCTAATTTAACTCCAATATTTAAAAAAGGTGGTAGAGAAAAAACAATGAATTATAGATTGGTAAGCCTAACATCGGTAGTGGGGAAAATGCTAGAGTCCATTATAAAAGATGTAATAGCAGAGCACTTGGAAAACAGTGACAGGATCGGACAAAGTCAACATGGATTTACAAAAGGTAAATCATGCTTGGCTAATCCACTGGAATTTTTTGAGGAAGTAACTGGTAGAATATATAAGGGAGAACCAGTGGATGTGGTGTATTTGGACTTTCAGAAGGCTTTCGATAAGGTTCTGCATAAGAGACTAGCGTGCAAAGTTAAATCACATGGGATTGGAGGTAAGGTACTGACTTGGATAGAAAACTGGTTGGCAGACAGGAAGCAAAGAGTTGGAATAAACGGGTCTTTTTCCGAGTGGAAGGCAGTGACTAGTGGGGTACCGCAGGGATCGGTGCTAGGACCCTAGTTTTTTACAATATATATTAATGATCTAGACAAGGGCCCTAGATGTAATATCTCCAAGTTTGCAGATGACACAAAGCTGGGTGGGTGTGTGTGCTGTGAGGAGGATGCAGAGAAACTCCAGTATGATTTTGACAGGTTGGGCGATTGGGCAGATGCATGGCAGATGCAGTATAATGTGGATAATTGCGAGGTTATCCACTTTGGTGGCAAAAAACAGGAAGACAGATTATTATCTCAACGGCAATAGATTGGGAAAAGGGGAAGTGCAACGAGACCTGGGTGTCCTTGTGCACCAGTCGCTGAATGTAAGCATGCAGGTGCAGCAGGCTGTTAAGAAGGCAAATGGTATGCTGGCCTTCATAGCGAGAGGATTCGAGTAGAGGAGCAAGGATGTCTTGCTGCGGTTGTACAGGGCCTTGGTGAGACCACACCTTGAGTATTGTGTGCAGTTTTGGTCGCCTTATCTGAGGAAGGATGTTCTTGCCATGGAGGGACTGCAGCGAAGATTCACCAGACTGATACCTGGGATGGCAGGAATGACGTATGAGGAGAGATTGGGTCGATTGGGCTTGTACTCGCTGGAGTTTAGAAGAATGAGAGGGGATCTCATTGAAACTTATAAGATTCTAACAGGAGTAGACAGACTAGATGCAGGATGGCTGTTCCCGATGCGGGGGAGTCAAGGGATATGTCGAGGAGCCGACTCGAGATCAGGCCATTTTAGACTGGGTATTGTGCAATGAGGAGGGACTTATCAGCAATCTTCTTGTACGAGGCCCCTTGGGTCAGAGCGATCATAATATGATCGAGCTCTCAGTCGAGATGGAGAGTGAGGAAATTGAATCAGAGACTAAGGTCCAGAACTTAAATAAAGGGAATTACGAGGGTATGAGACGGGAATTGGGTAAGATTGATTGGGTGGTGTTTCTGGGGGGATTGGCAGTGGATAGACAATGGCAAGCATTCAAAGATAGAATGGAAGAATTCCAGAACATGTTTATACCGGTTTGGCATAAAAATAAACCTAAAAAGGTGACTCAACCGTGGATAACGAGGGAAATTAGGGACAGCATAAAATAAAAAAAAAGGGCATATCAACTGGCAAAAAAAAGCACCAGACCGGAAGATTGGGGGCAGTACAGGATACAGCAAAAGAGGACAAAGGGATTAATCAGGAAGGGGAAAATAGAATACGAAAGTAAACTTGCAGCAAACATAAAGACAGACTGCAAAAGCTTTTATCGGTATATCAGGAGGAAAAGACTGGTAAAATCCCAAGTCGGTCCCTTGCAGTCCGATTCGGGAGAATATATAATGGAGAATAAGGAAATGGCAGACCAATTAAACTCATACTTTGGTTCTGTATTCACAAAGGAGGACACAAATAACCTCCCAGGAATATCGGCAAACATAGGGACTAATGAGAGGGAGGAGCTGACAGAAATTAGTATCTCTAGGGATATGGTGTTGGGTAAGTTGAGGGGACTGAAGGCTGACAAATCCCCGGGGCCTGATAAACTACATCCTAGGGTACTTAAGGAGGTGGCCCTGGAGATAGCAGATGCTCTAAGGATCATCTTCCGGAACTCAATTGACTCGGGAACAGTACCCGTGGATTGGAGGGTAGCTAATGTTACCCCAATATTTAAAAAGGGGGGTAGAGAGAAAGCAGGGAATTATAGACCAGTAAGCCTTACATCGGTTGTGGGCAAAATGCTAGAGTCCATTATTAAGGATAAAATAGCGGAGCACTTGACAAATGGGGAAAGGATCGGACAGAGTCAACATGGATTTACAAAGGGTAAATCGTGTTTGACTAATCTGCTGGAATTTTTTGAGGAAGTAACTGGTAAAATAGATGGGGGAGAGCCAGTGGATGTGGTATACCTTGACTTCCAGAAAGCCTTCGATAAGGTTCCACACAAAAGATTATCATGCAAAATTAAGGCTCATGGGATTGGGGGCAAAGTATTAAAGTGGATAGAGAACTGGCTGGCGGATAGAAAACAGAGAGTTGGAATAAACGGCTCGTTTTCGGAGTGGCAGGCAGTGACCAGCGGGGTGCCGCAAGGATCTGTCCTGGGACCCCAGCTGTTCACAATATATATAAATGATCTGGATCAGGGAATTGGATGCAATATTTCCAAATTCGCTGACGACACTAAACTAGGAGGAGGGGTGGGCTCTGATGAGGATGTCAGGAGGCTACAGTGCGATTTGGACAGGTTGGGGGAATGGGCGGATACGTGGCAGATGCACTATAATGTGGATAAATGCGAGGTTATCCACTTTGGGGGTAAAAACAGGAGGGTAGATTATTATCTAAATGGCAATAGATTGGGAGATGGGGAAGTGCAGAGGGACCTGGGTGTTCTTGTGCACCAGTCACTGAAGGAGAGCATGCAGGTGCAACAGGCGATTAAGAAGGCAAATGGTATGTTGGCCTTCATATCAAGGGGGTTCGAGTATAGGAATAGGGATACCTTACTACAGCTGTACAAGGTGCTGGTGAGACCGCATCTGGAGTATTGTGTACAGTTTTGGTCGCCCCATCTGCGGAAGGATGTTCTTGCCATGGAAAGAGTGCAACGGCGATTTACCAGGCTGATACCTGGAATGGCGGGAATGACCTACGAAGAGAGATTAAATAGTTTGGGCTTGTACTCACTGGAGTTTAGAAGATTGAGAGGGGATCTCATCGAAACATATAAAATTATGGCAGGCCTGGACAGGCTGAATTCAGAGAGAATGTTTCCAATGGCCGGGGAGCACAGAACCAGGGGCCACAGTCTAAAAACAGCGGGCAAATCATTTAAAACAGAGATGAGGAAGAATTTCTTCACTCAAAGAGTGGTGAGCCTGTGGAATTCCCTGCCACAGAGGGCTGTGAAGGCTAATTCAATAAATATTTTCAAGAGAGAATTGGATATATTTCTGAAGGCTAAGGGGATTAAGGGTTACGGAGAAAAGGCGGGGACGGGGTACTGAACTGGTAAGATCAGCTATGATCTCAGACGAAGATCAGCCATGATCTCATTGAATGGCGGAGCAGGCTCGAAGGGCCGAATGGCCTACTCCTGTTCCTATCTCTATGTATCTATGTATCTATGATATGGGGAGCAAGCAGGGACAGGGGTATTGAACTTGGATGATCAGCCATGATCGCATTGAATGGCGGAGCAGGCTTGAGGGGCCGAATGGCCTACTCCTGCTCCTATCTTCTATGTTTCTATGTTTCTATGCAACACAGCCTTCGGGACTCACGCTCTTGTCTGCAGAAAACAGTATTTATCCTCCTAACTATACTGTCCCCTATCACTACAACATTTCTTTTTACTCCCCCCCACCCCACTTGAATGGCTCCCTGTACCACGGTGCTGTGGTCAGATTGTTCATCCTCCCTGCAGTCCCTGCCCTCATCCACACAGGGGGCAAGAATCTCGTACCTGTTAGACAAGGCCAAGGGCTGAGGCTCCTCCATCACTGCCTCCTGGATCCCAATACCTGCCTCGCTTGTAGTCACACCCTCCTGTCCCTGACCATGGGCCGAATTGGAAGTAATTAAGTGGGTGTGACTGCATCCTGGAACTTAATGTCCAGGTAATGCTCTCCTTCCTGCCAAAGCTGAAAGCTCTGCTGAATGATTCAACTGTTAGTCTACTAATAGGAACATTTCCTCCATGGTCTGATCCAACAAATAACAGTTAGATAAAATAATGATAAAAATTATATTTGGAAAAAGTGCATCCAAAATAATTCACTAAAAAAGCCTGTGTGTAGCCCTTTATGTTTGAATTACCCATGCTGCTTACATTTTAAGCTTGGTCTGAATGGGCAGAAGTTCTGCTGAGTTTTGCACGGCCTTGCACCACCAAGGGTGTACTCAGAGCCCAGATTGTTCAACGCCCAGCACATTGTTTGTAGAAGGGAGGGAAGTTATTGAAGCGACTTTTATTCAGATACTTGTGATTGCTTTGTGAATTTTGTATCTATTATGTACTACATTTTATTTTTAGGGGTCTATAGTAAGGTGGGTAAAAACTGTTATAGTGGTTATATTCCAGGCACTATTTGTTTTGCTGGGATGTGATTAGGGAGAAATTTGGAATTAGAGAGAAAATGTTTGTACAATATGATTGATGAATAATAAAAGTAGAAAATAACCTAAATAACAATTAGAAAGGAAAGCATCTAGTAGCAAACACTGGGGAACCATCATAACACGGATAACAAACTTGTTGCACACAACAGATATAAGATCTTTTAATATAACGATATTGCAGGTCCATAGGTGGAAGAAGGGGGTCAGTGATTGTTGATTTCAGTTGAGAGAATGACACAGGCAGTTTGCACGTGGTAAGTGCACTGTGAAAAATGTATTGGAGCTGTAGTGTATGTAACCTGTACTACCTTAAGAGGATACCTTAAGGTGATGGACTACTTTTTGATGTCTCCTGTACATTGTATTACCGGTGGTGACCACACCGGTATATAAAGCCTGCGGAGCAAAGTGTATCTGAGTTCAGCCCTGACCCTCAATCACTAAAGACCTGTTTACTTATTTCTGTAGTCTGTGTCCTGTTATTCAGTATAACTGCATTTGAAAACACAGACTCAACAGTGGCGACGAGTCTGATCTTACCTAGCGGCAGTTTTGCATCAAAGGAAGCTTCGTCCTCAGAAACGGACGTCGAAAAAGGGCATCCGCCCTCAACATCCTGCTGAGCACTGCATCGCAAGGGAGGCCATCGTGAACCCGGGTGGTTTTCTGGCCACGAAGTCAAACATCAGTGAGCATCCCTTCTACGACAGCGGCTGGTAAGCCCGATCAAGCGGCACGGGGGGGAAGTCGGCCGAGTTGTCAGTGGGAGAAGGGGAGGGAAAACGACGAAAAGGGCGGAGAACACGACCGCAGCCGGTGTCAGGGGCCGGACTGCAATCGGGGCAGAGACGCGCAGCAGCCAGAAAAGCGTTTATGGCCACAAGGACCGCGGGAGCGGCGGGGAACAAGAGCAGCAGCACAGGGGAAAATAAAGGACCGCTGGGAGGCGTGGACGGCAACAGCATGGGAATCGCCATTTTGAGTCAGCGGGGGAAGAAGACAAGCACGGGAAAAGCCGCCAAGCGCGGGAAAAGCCGCCATCTTAAATTAAAAAAAAAAAAAAAATAATAATAATAATATCCGAAGGGAAAGGAGAAACTCAGCAAGGATGCCAAAAATGGGTAACATCACTGCTTTTGATAACGATGTGGAAGATTGGGCCAGTTATGTGGAACGCATTGAAGTTTACTGTACAATGAATGAGGCACCGGATGATAAGAAAGCACTAACCCTATTAAACTCGATGGGTGTGAAGACGTACGGGTTATTAAGGAACCTTGTAACCCCAGACAAACCGGTAGGGAAGAGTTTCGCGGATATTGTTACTATCCTGCAAGAGCATTCAAACCCCACGCCGCTGCTGATAGCGGAACGAATTAAATTCTACAAAAGAATTCAACTTAAAGAAGAAAGCAACGCTGAATTCCTAACAGAACTGCGCAAGTTATCAAAGTACTGCCAGTTCGGAACAGGACTAGCAGACGCACTGAGAGATAAGTTTGTGTGTGGGCTCCTAAGGGAAGGAACCCAGAAGCGACTGCTAGAGGAAAAGGACCTTACGCTGGACAAAGCTTTCAGCATTGCAGCATCCCACGAGGCAGCAGCACGGGGCACTGCAGAGATACAGCAGAGGCCATTGGAATTCAGCACCAATGAAATGGCATTGGGCGCAGTAAAGTGCTATCGTTGCGGAAGGACAACGCATGACCAGAACCAGTGCTGGTTCAAAGATAAAGAATGCAGGCAATGTGGCAAACTTGGTCACATAGCGAGAGTATGCTGGTCAGGAAAGAAGAACAGCAGCAAAAAGTCACCGCAGGAGAAGTACAAAAAAGTACACAAGCTGACAGAGAACCGTTCGGATGAACAGAAGACGGATTCAGACTCCAGCAGTAAGGAACTGGGTTGTCTGAAAATACATAACGTGGGTAACACAGCAGAGCACCAAACTATCTGGGTCATGCTTCGGATAGCAGGAGCCCAAGTGAAGATGGAATTGGACACTGGGTCGGCATTAATGGTCATGAATAAGCAAGATTACAAAAGGTTATTCTCGCACATTCCCCTGAGGGATACGGAGATTGTGTTGAAAACATACACAGGGCAAATAGTATACCCCAAAGGAAAGATAAAAGTAAATGTGGTCTACAATGGTAAAGAAAGTCAGAAAATGGACTTGTATGTGTTACCTGATGGAGGTCCGCCACTACTGGGATGGGAATGGATCCGGAGAATAAATGTGGACTGGCATTCCATACAAGCACTGACTGTAGATGCCTGTAAAGAGGACGACGTCAAACCTAAACGACTGTCCAAAATCTTAGACGATGCTAAGGAGGTGTTCCAACAGGGACTTGGAACACTGAAAGGAATTACGGCAACCATCAAGGTTGAAGAACATGCAAACCCAAAATTTTTCAAAGCCAGACCGGTGCCTTATGCGATACGACCTGCTGTGGAAGCAGAGCTGGAAGGGCTGGAACATTCAGGGGTACTGTCCAAGGTGGACTGGAGTGAATGGGCTACACCCATTGTTCCTGTCATGAAGCGTTCGTTGAGCAACAAGCCGGGGGAACCTGGGCAGGTTCGCATCTGTGGCGATTTCAAGATCACTGTTAATCCGGTTCTTCACACGGTGCAATATCCGCTTCCGGGGATTGAAGATATCTTCGCTTCGCTGTCTGGCGGGAAACACTTCACCAAGATAGACCTGGTGCAGGCGTACCTACAGATGGAAGTTGATGAAGCATCACGTCAGTATCTCACGATCAACACACATAAGGGCTTATATCGGTATAATAGACTGGTTTTTGGAGTGGCATCGGCTCCAGCGATTTGGCAAAGGGCCATGGAGCAGGTATTGCAGGGAATCCCAGGCACACAATGCTACCTGGATGACATCCTGATTACAGGAGATAACGATAACGATCACCTCGCGAATTTGGAGCAGGTGCTCATCAGATTGAAAGAATATGGGCTAAGAGCTAATCGCCAGAAATGCGAGTTCTTTCAAAAGCGAATCTCGTACTGCGGCCACGTCATTGACCAGGAGGGGCTCCATAAGTCACCTGACAAGATCGAAGCTGTTGTCAAAGCTCCAGCACCGGAAAATGTATCCCAGTTGAGGTCGTTCCTCGGGTTGGTTAACTATTACCACAAGTTTCTCCCAAATTTATCCACAGTGTTACACCCACTAAACACTCTTTTGCAAATGGGAATACCATGGAAGTGGAGCGATGATTGTAAGCGGGCTTTTCAAAAGAGCAAGGCACTGATCGCCTCTAAGGAAGTGTTGGCTCACTTTAACCCAACGCTGCCTATTCGCTTAGCTTGTGATGCTTCTCCATATGGTATCGGGGCAGTGCGCTCACATAAGTTTCCAGATGGATCGGAAAGGCCAGTCGCTTTTGCATCCAGATCATTGACCTCCACTGAGCGCAACTATGCTCAGATAGATAGGGAGGCTCTCAGCCTCGTGTGGGGAGTTAAGAAATTTAACCATTACCTGCAAGGCCAAAAGTTTACGCTGCTGACAGATCACCAGCCGTTGGTTTCCATTTTCAACCCTAAGAAGGGTGTTCCGGTAATGACGGCGCAGAGGCTTCAGAGATGGTCCCTTTTCCTAGGGGCACATCAATATGATATTGAATTCAAAGGTACAAAGCAACATGGTAATGCTGATGGGCTGTCGCGCCTGCCACTACCTACAGCGGAAGAGGCACCGGCAGTTGACCCTGTCGAGATATTTCACTCGACCATCATCGAATGCTTACCAGTCACCAATGCTGGTATTGAGAGAGAGACGCGAAATGACCCGACACTGTCTCGGGTCTACGACTTGACAGTGAAGGGATGGCCAGCACATGGCGAACCACTGTTACCAGCATTCTCAGCCAGACGAGAACAGCTGTCCGTATGTCAAGGAACATTGATGTATGGAACAAGGGATTATTCCTAAATTAAGGGAGAGAGCTTTGAAAGAATTGCACGAAGGTCATCTGGGGGAAGTCAAGATGAAAGGCCTTGCTAGGGCTTATATGTGTGGTGGCCAGGTATCAACAAACAAATAGAGGACCTGACTAAAAGCTGCTCAGGGTGCCAAAAAGTTCAAAATGCACCTCCAATTGCACCACTGCATCCGTGGGAATGGCCTTCAGCCCCATGGCAACGTGTGCATATCGACTTTGCAGGTCCATTCATGGATTTCATGTTTTTGATAGCAGTAGACGCACATTCTAAATGGCCAGAAGTGATTAAGATGTCGACCACTACCTCTGAGAAGACGATCGCAGTTCTAAGAACCATATTTGCAAGGAATGGGTTGCCGGAGCAAATATGTTCAGACAACGGACCACAGTTCGTGTCAGAAGAATTCCAGAAATTCATGAAAAAGAATGGGGTGAAACACTATACATCTGCCCCATATCATCTGGCTACAAATGGGTTGGCCGAGAGATTTGTACAAATGTTCAAAAAGGCGATAAAGGCCATGAGTGAAGATCATATTCCACTGCAACACAAGGTGGACAATTTCCTAATGGCGTATCGAAACGCCACGCATGCAGTGACAAATCAAAGCCCTGCCATAATGTTCTATAACAGAAGGTTGCGGTCCCGGTTGGAATTGTTAAAACCCAATGTGCGACGGGAAGTCGAAAACAAGCAATTCCAGCATGTAAATAAAAAGGCCACTCGTAGTTTTGAAATAGGAGAACCAGTGTTGGCCAGGGACTATAGGGATGATAAATGGCAACCTGGAACAATTTGTGCCCGACAAGGACCCTTGATGTACACGGTAGATGTTGGAGAGAACGTAATACGACGTCATGCTGACCAACTTGTGGAATCGAGAACAAGGGTCGACCCCATGTCTATGGCAGAGACACCAGTTGAAGAACTTATTGAGCCTGTAGCATCTACCTCAGACTCGAACGTATTGGATGATGTTAAATCCATAGGAGATCAAGTGGATGAGTCACCCCAGCAATGAGAACCAGAGACCCCTGAAAGGCGTTATCCGGGCCGGATCAGGAGGCCTCCTCAGAGACTGAATCTTTGAACAGTTTTGTGTGTAAATTGTATATATGTTATCCATGTAATGTTTTAATTTGGGGTGTACACAGTTAAGCTAAAAGGGGAGGAATTGTAGTGTATGTAACCTGTACTACCTTAAGAGGATACCTTAAGGTGATGGACTACTTTTTGATGGCTCCTGTACATTGTAGTACCGGTGGTGACCACACCGGTATATAAATACTGCGGAGCAAAGTGTATCTCAGTTCAGCCCTGACCCTCAATCTCTAAAGACCTGTTTACTTACTTCTGTAGTCTGTGTCCTGTTATTCAGTATAACTGCATTTGAAAACACAGGCTCAACAGGAGCCATATATATCAATAAAATTAACAGGATTAATCCCTGAATTTTGTTTAAACTCATTGGGGGTGATTTTCCCCAGATACTTTAGGCGCTAAAGATTCTCCGAGGTTGTCAAGCTGGGGTCTTGAGCTGCAACACTGGTTTAGCTCACCTTTAGCGCAAGACGCCATCTTGGTAAAGGAGTTGATGCGCGCTAGGAACAGTGGCCCAGAGGATCGTTAAGAGTCTGATTGAAAATTAAGTTGCCTGCTAGCGCTCATTAAAGAGGCTGCACGGCACTTTTGTGGCTAGCACTTCAATTAACGACCTCTCCTAACAGCGACCAGCTGAATAGGTGTAAACAAGTCGTGTTCAGTGAATTGATTTCTTTGTGGGCTCAATAACGACTCATTTCTGAAAGAGAATGTTGTTTAATCTAAAGTATATTCAACTCTTTTTAACAGCCTTTACAGAACACACCAAGCTGTGATGCATCTAGAATCAAACTGAAAGTAAAACCCTCAGCCTGCTTGTCTGTGACACATGACCTCTGCTGCTCAGGCACAAGCAATCAAAAACACAGACAAATATGCTGTAAGGCATAAGTAATCAAACACAGACAAATATCATCACTATTTGCTGATATCATTACATTCAGGATTTTGGGCGCTACTTAATGCTCAGCTTTCAATGTTCACTTGTTGCTGAAGGTTTGAAAAGGACTTTTGAGAACATTGGGGGAACTTTCTGGGACACTTTGTCAAGACTTCAAAACACTATCAAATTTATTCTGGAAATTATCTGAGGACTTCACCTAAAGAGAGTGAGTCCTGTGCTACTCTATTTTATTGGACACCTTATAGGAGTCACCTAGAGAAAGGGAGTGTTTGGTCATCGACATCTTGCTCGGGGTCCTCCTTGGTCTGGAGGAGGAATGGGAAGAGGAGATGAGGCCAGACAGAGCAGCACTAGGTGCTGCAGAAGAGACGGACAGGAGGGCGAGGTGGGCTCCTTCCCCCCTGCGGGTACAGGACATCCCAACTCCTCCACCAGGACCTCCAGTGCTGCATCCGAGAACATGTGCAGCCTGTCCCTCGGTCCCTGAGCCATCCTGAAATGCACTGTTGTGTGTCCGTCAGTGCACTCCACACATTCAGTGGAAGTCGGTGAGTGGAGCCCACATATATTTACTGCTCCACGGAAATCGCATCTAATCAGTGCTTGAGTGGTAAACCTGCAGGTGTGTTTTAGCACATCCAGGCAAGTTCAAATCATGGTAATCATCAATTAGCTCCAAAATTGCATGCAAAAACTAGATTTTAAACAGGCGTGTCTTATGAGCACAGCACCCACTTAGTGCCTGTTTTCACCCTTTCACCAAAATACCCCCCATATTGTTTTGTGGGGAGGTGCCAATAATTCCTGGTATTTCAGGACCTGGAAGAAAAAAGTTGGCAGGTTTTCTGCCCTGATTCTCATCCATAGTAACATCCCTCCTTTGAAGTCTGTGTATTAGCTTCAAAAAGGTTGGGGGGTTAGGTCGGGGCGGGGGGGGGGGGGGAGCGTAAATAAAGAAATGAAAAACTAGAAATTGCTGTTGGAAATATTCATAAGCAAATGTTTAATGTGCTTGCACAATAATCCTGTGTCGATTGTTTTAACTGAGTCATTAACCCATTTAACACTAACCGTAATCTCTAAACTCAAAAGGTTACAATCTTGTTCATTGTTTTTAGATTAACCTGAAGGTTTTGCTTGTTACTGATTAACTCAAGATATAAAACTTAATAGCAGGTAAAGGCTGCACAGGCAGGAAGAGAATGGATGAACACCAGGCAGAGTAGTAGGCGCAGGCAGGTAGTGCAGGGTTCCCCTGTGGCCATCCCCCTCTCAAACAGATCTATCACTTTGGATATTGGTGAGGGAGATGGCTTATCAGAGGAAGGCAGCAGCAGCCAACTTCCTGGCACCATGGGTGGTTCTGCTGCACAGGACAGGAGGAAAAAGAGTGGGAGAGCTATAGTGATAGGCGATTCTATTGTAAGGGGAATAGATAGGCATTTCTGCGGCTGCAAACGAAACTCCAGGATGGTATGTTGCCTCCCTGGTGCAAATGTCAAGGATGTCTCGGAGCGGTTACAGAGCATTTTGGAAGGGGAGGGAGAACAGCCAGTTGTCGTGGTGCATATAGGTACCAACGATATAGGTAAAAAGCAGGATGAGGTCCTAAAAGCCGAATATAGGGAGTTAGGAGGTAAGTTTAAAAATAGGACCTCAGAGGTAGTAATCTCAGGATTGCTACCAGTGCCATGTGCCAGTCAGAGTAGAAATAGAAGGATATTTCAGATGAATACGTGGCTAGAGGAATGGTGCAAGGGGGAGGGATTCAAATTCCTGGGATATTGGAACCGGTTCTGGGGGAGGTGGGACCAATACAAAATGGATGGTTTGTACCTGGGCAGGACTGGGACCAATGTCCTAGGGGGAGTGTTTGCTAGTGCTGTGGAGGAGGGTTTAAACTAAAATGGCAGGGGGTTGGGAACCTGTGTAGGGAGACAGAGGAAAGGGAAACAAGGATAGAAGCAAAAGACAGGAAGGAGAAAAGCAAAAGTGGCAGTCAGCATAATCAAGGGTTTAAATCAAACATGGCCACAGTAAATAATAATTCTAAAAGGTCTAAGATTGTTAAAAAAACAAGCCTGAATGCTTTGTTTCTTAATGCAAGGAGCATTCATAATAAGTTGGATGAATTAGCTGCGCAAATAGATGTAAACATATATGATTGGGATTACGGAAACATGGCTCCAGGGTGACCAGGGCTGGGAACCCAACATCCGAGGTATTCAATATTAAGGAAGGACAGGGAAAAAGGAAAAGGAGGTGGGGTAGCATTGCTGGTTAAAGGGGAGATTAACACAATTGTAAGGAGGATATTAGCTCTGAAGATGTAGAATCTGTATGGGTAGAGCTGAGAAATACCAAAGGACAGAAAACATTAGTGGGAGTTGTATACAGGCCCCCAAGCAGTAATACAGAGGTTGGGGATGGCTGTGCACTTATTGCACGCATCTCTAATCATGGGTGATTTTAATCTACATATAGATTGGGCTAACCAAATTAGTAATAATACTGTGGAGGAGGAATTCCCGGAGTGTATACGGGATGGTTTCCTGGACCAATATGTCAAGGAACCAACTAGAGATCAGGCCATCTTAGACTGGGTATTATGTAATGAGAAAGGAATAATTAACAATCTTGTTGTGCAAGGCCCCTTGGGGCATTGCACTCATAATATAATAGAATTCTTCATTAAGATGGAGAGTGAAGTATTAGACTCAGAGATTAGGCTCCTGAACTTAAATAAAGGAAACTACGATGGCATGAGGTGCAAGTTGGGTAGGATTAATTGGGGAATGTTACTAAAGGGTTGACGATGGATAGGCAATGGCAAACATTTAAAGATCGCATGGATGAACTACAGAATTTCTTCATCCCTGTTTGGCATAAAAATAAAACAAAAAAGGTGAATCAACCGTGGCTAACAAGGGAAATTAGGGATAGCATAAGATCCAAGGAGAGGACATATAAATTGGCCAGAAAAAGCAGCAAACCTTGGATTGGGAGCTGTTTAGAATTCAACAAAGGAGGACAAAGAGATTAATTAAGAGGGGGAAAATAGAGTATGAGAGTAAGCTTTCAGGGAACATAAAAACTGACTGTAAAAGCTTCTATAGATATGTGAAGAGAAAAAGATTGGTGAAGTCAAGTGTAGGTCCCTTGCAGTCAGAATCAGGGGAATTTATAATGGGGAACAAAGAAATGGCTGACCAATTAAATACATACTTTGTTTCTGTCTTCACAAAGGAAGACACAAATAAACTCCCAGAGATGTCGGGGAACATAGGGTCTAATGAAAGGGTGGAACTGAAAGAAATCAGTATTTGTAGGGAAATGGTGTTAGGGAAATTGATGGGATTGAAGGCCGATAAATCCCCAGGGCCTGATAATCTACATTCTAGGGTACTCAAGGAAGTGGCCCTAGAAATAGCAGATGCATTACTGGTCATCTTCCAAAATTCTATAGACTCTGGAACAGTTCCCATGGATTGGAGGGTAGCTAATGTTACCCCACAATTCAAAAAGGTGGTAAAGAGAAAATGGGGAATTTTCGACCGGTAAGCCTGACATCGGTAGTGGGGAAAATGCTAGAGTCCATTATAAAAGATATAATAGCAGAGCACTTGGAAAATGGTGACAGGATCGGACAAAGTCAACATCGATTTACAAAAGGTAAATCATGCTTGACTAATCTAATGGAATTTTTCGAGGATGTAACTGGTAAAATAGGTAAGGGAGAACCAGTGGATGTGGTGTATTTGGACTTTCAGAAGGCTTTCGATAAGGTCCCACATAAGAGATTAGCTTGTAAAGTTAAGGCACATGGGATTGGATCGAGAACTGGTTGGCAGACAGGAAGCAAAGAGTTAAAATAAACGGGTCTTTTTCCGAGTGGCAGGCAGTGACTAGTGGAGTACCGCAGGGATTGGTCCTAGGACCCCAGCTATTCACAATGGCCCTGAAATTAGGATCGGGTGCTTGCCGCGCGTGCAAGCCCCCGATGTGCACTCACCCAGTGCGCCGACATCTGAAGCCCGGGCCTGCTTGCATTTCCTGTCACTGGCCCAGTTCAGATGTCGGCGCGATGTGCTTACCTGATCCAGCGGCGTAGTTAGTGTGAAGTACCGGCTGGGATCAGGTGAGCACTGTGCAGCCAATCAGGGGAGGGGAAACTCATTCATGAGTTTGAGAGTAAGAACTGTCAAACTCATGAAAAGTATGGGCTGCCAAAACACTACTTAAACTTTAAATAAAATGTAAAAAGACATCCCACTGATTATAGTAACTATAAATAAGTTTAAAAAAATGTTTTAACAATAAATCAAATTTTTGAAAAAAATAAATTTTTAAAAAATAGGGTCTAAAACTAAACTTACCTTACTGTAAATTCTTTAAAAATAATAAACCTGTGGAAAAAAAAATTCTAGATTGTACTAAAAGCCTACTTGCCTGTAAAACTAAATACTTACGTCTGGTTTTTCCACGCGTAAAAACCGGAGGCCTTTACACTCAGGCAACTCTGAAAAAAAAAAGGAATTTCACTGCACACGCGCTGCCTGTGCAGTTGCACGCGTTCTGCCTCTGAACCCCTTGGGTCAGAGGACAGGAAATGCCGGTTTTCAGCGCATGCGCTGTGCATGCTGAAAACCGGCAATTCCTCCGGGCACACGCGTGAGTACCCCGTCCTTACTCACGTGTTGTGACAGGAATTACTGGGCCAATATATATTAATGATCGAGACAAGAGAACTAGATGTAATATCTCCAAGTTTGCAGACGACACAAAGCTGGGTGGGCGTGTGTGCTGTGAGGAGGATGCCGAGAAACTCCAGTATGATTTGGACAGGTTGGGTGATTGGGCAGATGCATGGCAGATGCAGTATAATGTGGATAAATTCGAGGTTATCCACTTTGGTGGCAAAAACAGGAAGGCAGATTACTATCTGAATGGCAATAGATTGGGAGAAGGGGAAGTGCAACGAGACCTGGGTGTCCTTGTGCACCAGTCGCTGAAGGTAAGCATGCAGGTGCAGCAGGCTGTTAAGAAGGCAAATGATATGTTGGCCTTCATAGCGAGAGGGTTCAGGTACAGGAGCAAAGATGTCTTGATGCAGTTGTACAGGGCCTTGGTGAGACCACATCTTGAGTATTGTGTGCAGTTTTGGTCGCCTTATCTGAGGAAGGATGTTCTTGCCATGGAGGGACTGCAGCGAAGATTCACCAGACTGATACCTGGGATGGCAGGAATGACGTATGAGGAGAGATTGGGTCGATTGGGCTTATACTCGCTGGAGTTTAGAAGAATGAGAGGGGCTCTCATTGAAATTATAAAATTCCAGCAGGACTGGACAGACTAGATGCAGGAAGGATGTTCCCGATGGCCGGGGAGTCCAGAACCAGGAGTTACAGTCTAAAGATAAGGGGTAAGCCATTTAGGACAGAGATGAGGAGGAATTTCTTCACCCAGAGAGTGGTGAACCTGTGGAATTCTCTACCACAGAAGGCAGTAGAGGCCAATTCATTAAATATATTCAAGAAGGAGTTAGATATATTTCTTAAGCCTAAAGGGATCAAGGGATATGGGGATAAGGCAGGGACAGGGTACTGAATTTGGATGATCAGCCATGATCTCATTGAATGACGGAGCAGGCTTGATGGGCCAAATGGCCTACTCCTGCTTCTATCTTCTATGTTTAATATATTGGGATATACAGGAAACTCTTTTTTATCCGGCACCGGCGTGGTGCCAGTTGATCAAAAAGTCCGGATTGTAGAGAGGTATACTTACTAAGGTACGAGAGCCCTGTACACGGCCACAGGTGCAGGAGCCCCGGTTACACGGCACTTGTGCAGGAGTCCTGGTTACACGGCCACAGATCCAGGAGTCCCTGTTGCACGGCAAGAGGTGCAGGAACCCCAGTTACACGGTCATAGATCCAGGAACCCCGGTTACACGGCCACTAATATAAAGTAAAACTTACCTGAACCTACTCCTGAATTTTGCCGGTTAAAAGAGTTTTCTGTACCTGGTATAACAACTGTTACAAAATGCCTCCAGCTTTCAGCTGTCCCCTGACTCTTCAGCTTTTTTTTTAAGAACTCTGACGCAGTTTGGTAACTTGGGATTCTCAAATTAAATTTCTTAATTGATTGTTGCAACCCTTCATGGAGACTGTAAACAGCTATAAATGGAACAGATGGATAAAGACAGAGTGAGGGATGAGGTAAGAAGAGTGTTATGTTCAGATCATGTGTAACTTTTTCCATACTGAATGGAAAAAAAATCTAATGAAGTTTCAGGATGTCTCTGATGTTACTGCAGGAATCATGTTAGAACCAAAAGATAGCCAAAGTGCGTGAGTGGAGCTGTGTTCCAGTCAGTTGCAAAGAGCAGACATCAATCGGTGACTCAAGCCTCAGTCTGTTGAAGATTGGAGCTTTCACTCTCTGACTCCTGGAACATTCAGTTGGAAAACTGAAGTGTTGATAGCAAGAAAAGGAAAACTGTGAAAGAAAATACCCATATTTAGAAGCTATAAACAAAGTGGGTGGAGAACCTTGGGGCTCGATTTTTAACTGCCCCACCTGGCGTGGCGGTGGGGGGCGGCAGACAGTAAAAATAACGTGAGTCACTTACCCCCACCGATTCTGCTTTTTGCCTGCAGTGTCCCCATATTAACCTACTCTTTTGAGCAAGTAAGCGGGGTCCTGATTTAAATATGCAGATCAGGTCCAATGATGTTATCAGGCCCAAATCAGCAATTTCAAGCTGAGACCTCAGTTGTAGTGGTGGTGCAGGGTGGTTCAGGGCACTGTGGGGCACTGTCAGCTCCCCATCAGGCTAAACCTGCCTGGAACTGGATCCCGGGCAAGAAAAGGCCCAAAGTGTAAGTTTTACATTTGCTTTCCACAGTTCTTTGTGGAGCCGGAGAGGCATGAGTGCTCCTCCAGACCTCATAGAATCATAGAAATTTATGGCACCGAAGGAGGCCATTCGGCCCATTGTGTCTGTGCCAGCCGACAAAGAGCTATCCAGCTTAATTCCACTTTCCAGCTCTTGGTTCATAGCCTTGAGGGTTGCTGCACTTCAAGTGCATATCCAAGTACTGTACTTTATAAATATGATTAGGGTTTCTGCCTCTACCACCCTTTCAGGCAGTGAGTTCCAGACCCCCACCACCCTCTGGGTGAAAATAATTCTCCTCAACTCCCCTCTAATCCTTCTACCAATTACTTTGAATCTATGCCCTCTGGTTATTGACCTGTTTGCTAAGGGAAATATGCCCTTCCTATCCATTCTATCTAGGCCATTCATAATTTTATACACCTTAATCAAGTCTCCCCTCAACCTCCTCTGTTCCAAAGAAAACAAACCCAGCCTATCCAATCTTTCCTCATAGCTAAAATTCTCCAGTCATAGCAATTCTCCAGCCCTCCCCAAATGCATTATCTCACACTTCTCCAGATGAATTCCATTTGCCACTTTTCTGCCCACCTGACCAGCCCATTGATATCTTCCTGCAGTCTAAAACTATCGTCTTCACTGTCAACCACACGGCCAATTTTTGTATCATTGTAAATCTCCTCTGTACCCTCTCTAGTGCAATCACATCTTTCCTGTAATGTGGTGACCAGAACTGTATGCAGTACTCTAGCTGAGGCCTAATTAATGTATTATACAGCTCAAACATAACCTCCCTGCTCTTATATTCTATGTCTCAACTAATAAAGGAAAGCATTCCGTATGCCTTCTTAACCACCTCATCTACCTGTCCTGCTACCTTCAGGGATCTGTGAACATGCACTTCAAGGTCCCTCTGTTACTCTACGCTTCACAGTATCCTACCATTTAATGTGTATTCCGTTTCCTTTTTAGCCCTCCCCAAATGCATTACCTCACAATTCTCCGGATTGAATTCCATTTGCCACTTTTCTGCCCACCTGACCAGTCCATTGATATCTTCCTGGCAAAAGCCAAGAGCTAAGAGAGCGATCACCACTGATGGGCCTACAATTATACCCGGTTCTTCATTCCTTATCTGCGTGCCAAATCAGGTCAGTCCTTTGTCCAACTTTTGGCGGGCTCATTTAAAATGATTACAGTCATTTACTTTAACGACTTCTGGAGTGGTTGTCTCTGTGTTTAATGGCCTCGATGTCCTGGTTGTTTGTCATTTATAAAACTTAATTGTCCCAATCCTGACTTGATAGCTACTGTGAACTGTAATTGATTAAATATGCAGAAATCTAATGGCCTCGATTTAGGCCCATTCTAACTTGATCTGTTTCAAGGCGAATGAATGCATATTCTATGTTTGCTTTAGCTGTCTGGCTCCACAAAGTCTCTTCACAGATTCCTGCATTTTAAGTTCCATTTCAGGGCCTGCCTGTTTGCAGGGCCTTGCTTTTAAAATCCTGTTGGTTTTGGTCACGAGGTTACAGAAGCCATTCAAATAGATAAAGGAGAACCAGTGGATGTGGTGTATTTGGACTTTCAGAAGGCTTTCGATAAGGTCCCGCATAAGAGATTAGCGTGTAAAGTTAAGGCACATGGGATTGGGGGCAAGGTTCTGACTTGGATAGAGAACTGGTTGGCAGACAGGAAGCAAAGAGTTGAAATAAACGGGTCTTTTTCCGAGTGGCAGGCAGTGACTAGTGGAGTACCGCAGGGATCAGTCCTAGGACCCCAGCTATTCACAATATATATTAATGATCTAGACGAGAGAACTAGATGTAATATCTCCAAGTTTGCAGACGACACAAAGCTGGGTGGGCGTGTGTGCTGTGAGGAGGATGCCGAGAAACTCCAGTATGATTTGGACAGGTTGGGTGATTGGGCAGATGCATGGCAGATGCAGTATAATGTGGATAAATGCGAGGTTATCCACTTTGGTGGCAAAAACAGGAAGGCAGATTATTATCTGAATGGCAATAGATTGGGAGAAGGGGAAGTGCAATGAGACCTGGGTGTCATTGTGCAACAGTCACTGAAGGTAAGCATGCAGGTGCAGCAAGCGGTTAAAAAGGCAAATGGTATGTTGGCCTTCGTAGCGAGAGGGTTTGAGTACAGGAACAAGGATGTCTTGCTGCAGCTGTACAGGGCCTTGGTGAGACCACATCTTGAGTATTGTGTGCAGCTTTGGTCGCCTTATCTGAAGAAGAATGTTCTTACCATGGAGGGAGTGCAGCAAAGATTCACCAGGCTGATACCTGGGATGGCAGGAATGATGTATGAGGAGAGATTGGGTCGATTGGGCTTATACTCGCTGGAGTTTAGAAGAATGAGAGGGGATCTCATTGAAACTTATAAAATTCTAACAGGACTAGACAGACTAGATGCAGGAAGGATGTTCCCAATGGTCGGGGAGTCCAGAACCAGGGGTCACAATCTAAGGATAAGGGGTAAGCCATTTAGGACAGAGATGATGATGAATTTCTTCACCCAGAGAGTGGTGAACCTGTGAAATTCTCTACCACAGAAGGCAGTAGAGGCCAATTCATTAAATATATTCAAGAAGGAGTTGGAGATATTTCTTAAGGCTAAAGGGATCAAGGGATATGGAGAGAAGGCAGGAACGGGGTACTGAATTTGGATGATCAGCCATGATCTCATTGAATGGCAGAGCAGGCTCGAGGGGCCGAATGGCCTACTCCTGCTCCTATCTTCTATGTTTCTATGTTTCTCACCTTTCACCCCACCAGCCTCCACATTCAGAGGATCATCCTCCGCCATTTCCGCTATCTGCTGCATGATCCCACCACCAAACATATCTTCCCCTCCTCCCCTATTTCAGCATTCCAGAGGGACCGCTCCCTCCATGACACCCTGGTCCACTCTTCTATCACCACCAACATCCCTTCCCCTTCGCCCGGCAAATGTAGGAAATGCAACACATGCCCTTTTACCTCCTCCCTTCCCATTGTCCAGGGCCCCAAACACCCCTTCCAGGTGAAACAGCGATTTACTTGTACTTTTTGCAATTTAGTATATTGTATTCACTGCTCACGATGTGGTCTCCTCTCCATTGGGAAGACTAAACGCAGATTGGGTAACCACTTTGCAGAACACCTCCATTCAATCCATAAGCGTGACCCCGAGCTTCTGGTCGCCTGTCATTTTAATTCTCCGCTCCACTCCCACAGTGACCTCTTTGGCCTTGGCCTCTTACACTGTTCCAATGAAGCTCAACCTAAGCTCGAGGAACAGCCCCACCTCATCTTTCAATTAGGCACTTTACAGCCTCTGGACTCAACATCGAGTTCAACAATTTGAGACTATAACCTCGGCCCCTATATTTTTTTCCCTTTTTTTTCTCACATGGTATCTGTTGATGATTCTGCCATCTCCATTTACACCTCAGCAAGAGTCATCTTTTGTTCCTTAACCTGTCCCATTACCTTCTCTTTTTGTTTTGCACCATCATCTCTTTCGTCAGTCAATCTCTCCTGCCTTCCAGCAGTTCCTTTTGTTCTTTCCTCCCCTCTTCCCTATCCCTACCCCTGCACTTGCTTAAAAATCTCTCTTCTCTAACCTTTTCCAGTTCTGACGAAGGGACCTCGACCCGAAACGTTAATTCTGTGTCTCTCTCCTCAATACTGCCTGACCTGCTGAGTGTTTCAAGCAGTTTCTGTTATTATTGCTATTTTCTCCCTTGCTTCTCTTAAGAGCCTTTGATACATTTAATCTGGGCCTTGCAAAGATGCTAAACCCCTTAATGCATCCTCTCTCACTATGTTTATCTCATCTAATATTTCACACTCCTGCTCCTTAACTGCAATGTCCACATCGTCCCTCTCTTTTGTGAAGACAGACACAAAGTATTTATTAAGAACCATACCCACATCTTCTGCCTTCACACACAGCTTACCTATTTGGTCTCTACACTTTCTTTAATTATCCTTTTGCTCTTTATGTATTAATAAAACATTGGGCTATCCTTGATTTTACTTGCCAATATTTTTTCATGTCCTCGCTTTGCTTTCCTAATGTTGTGTTTTGAGTTTTGCTTCAATTAAGTTTGTCCCAGTTCCCGGGTGTTACCTGAAGGGGGTGCTGGGGGCCTCGGTTTTACTTGTCTTTCACTTTCAGTTTCGGGTTCTGCCATGCAGACAATGTGCTGTAATGTCCACCCATTTACTCAGTAAATAGTAAAAGGTACATTCCATCTCCTCTATTCATTACTGTTCGGTCAAGATGGAATACTGGTGACGAGGCGGCTGTTGAACTCTCTAGAAGGCCTACAGCCATGATATTGGAAATTGCGATGAGCGGGCCACTCAGCTAGCAACATCAACGGCATTTTGATAGTTGGCTAGCTGCGACGTAGACGGCGGACAGAGTATTGTGCGGGTCAGGCAACTACCGTGAGTGTAGCTACCGTAACACTGGCCGGAGGAGAAAAAGAATTTTTTAAAAAAAGAATAAAGTCCGTGGATCTTAAAGGGACAGTGCACATTAAAACTATGATGAACTTGGGACGTATTGAAGAGTTCTCTGGGGATAAGGACAGTTCATGGGAGGAATATGCAGAAAGACTGGGGTGTTTCTTTGAGGCCAATAATATTGACAAAGAAGAGAAGAAGCGCTCAGTGTTGCTAAGTGTATGCAGAGCTGCTACTTACTCCGTCCTGCGTTCATTGGTGGCTCCTCGTAAACCTAGTGAGGTGGATTATGCTGATTTGATTGAGAAGCTGCAGAAACATTTTAACCCAAAACCCTCAGAGATTGTGCAACGTTTCCATTTTCACAATTGTAAACAACAACCTGGACAATCTATTTCAAGTTACATTGCTGAGTTGAGGAAACGCTCATTACATTGTAATTTTGGTGACCAGTTAGACAATATGCTCCGTGATCAGATTGTGTGTGGAGTGCTGGACTCGGCATTGCAGAGACAGCTGTTAGCGGAGAAGGCCCTGACGTTCCGGCTGGCCGAGGAGAAGGCTTTAGCAGCAGAGGCTGCATCGATGAACACACATATGCTCCGTACAGAGGCAGCACCATCTCAGGCCGCCGAGGAGGTGCACAAGGCCACACACGCAGCTGCTGCTGCGAGAGACATGGAGGCAACCAAAGAGACAGGAAGAAAATGTTTCCGCTGTGGGGCTCTCCATGGTTCCACTACATGCAAATTTGTGTCAGCGGTATGTCATTTCTGTAAGAAAAGAGGACACATAGCTCGTGTCTGCATGAAGAAAGCTCAGGCTGCTGCAGCAGAGCCAACAGAAGCATCGCAGACACACACCCTGACACTGGAGGACAACGATGAGTACACAGTGTATACCACGGAAGCTGAGCAGCTACCCCACAGACGGTGGGGATACACGGCAAATGTGATCATGAATGGGGCACCACTCTGCATGGAGGTGGATTCAGGCTCAGCGTGTTTGTTGATAAGTGAAGAGACTTACAATAGGCTGTGGCCAAGTGAACCCCCGGCGATGGCTCAGGTCAGTGGCGTGCTACGGCAGTGGTCCCAAGCTCAACTCCAGGTGCTGGGTATGATTCATGTGGAAGTTAAGTATCAGGCAGTCAAGGACACACTTCCACTTTATGTGGTGGCGGGGCAGGGCACAAGCCTGCTGGGCAGAGATTGGTTTGATCCCCTCAGTATTGAAGTGACAGGAGTACACACGGTACAGTGACACCCCATAACGTGGGGTTACGGGGATCGGGTGGGATATGTGTCGGTGCAGGCTCGATGGGCCGAAATGGCCTCTATCTGCACTGTGGGGTTTCTGTGATTCTGTGATTCTGTGAATGCCTATGTTGGAGAACTATGAAGAGGTTTTTGGTGAGTTCGGGGCCTGTCGGGGACCGCCAGTCTCAATTGAAGTGGACCCAGGGGTAGCGCCTAAGTTCTTCAAGGCGCGACCAGTTCCTTTTGCGTTGTGCAAGAAGGTGGATGAGGCCCTGGATAAGCTGGTGAACCAAGGGGTTCTCTTGCCAGTGAAGAACTCCCGTTGGGCCACCCCTATCGTGCCCATTGCAAAGAAGGATGGGGGCCTGCGAATCTGCGGAGATTAAAGATGTACGGTTAATACTGCTGTGTTACCAGGTGTGTATCCCTTACCAACAGTTACAGAGCTGTTTTCAACACTGGCTGGAGGCACTCTGTTCACCAAGCTGGATCTCAAGCAAGCATACCAGCAACTGGTCCTGGATGAAGAGTCAGCCGAGCTGTTGACAATCTGTAGTGTATGTACCTTTAAGAGAGAACTACTTTTACAGCTCCTGTATACTGTAGTACCAGCAGTGACCACACCTGTATATAAGCCTTGAGCAGGCATCTGTACTGTTAGTCTTTAGACTACCCTCTTCTAGTAAACACCTGTTGATTGTTAATCTGCAGCTTCCGTCTAGTTATTGAAGAACACCATACCTTAAGATTTACGGATTCAACAGTGGCGACGAGGTCGATTCGAATCTACCTGCAACTCTGCATTTCCTTCCAAGGATTTGCTCTGGGAGGACGGTGGAAGAAGGTCGAGGCCAGAAGCACGGGCGTCAACCACGAGCAACCACCCAGTCATTCGGCAGAGAGTGAACATCGCAGGGGAGGCTGTTGAGAGCTGGGCTTGGTTCTCCAGCCACGACGATCCAGCAACAGACTGGCAACAGGTACAGCGCAGACCCTTCCCGGACAGCGGCGGCTGGAGCCGACCGACGGCACAGAAAAGGCTGAGCAGCGTCGACGGGGTAAGAGAGAGGGTAGAGCGCACAGGGCACAGCCGGGGTTGAAGACCGAGCGGCGTCGACGGAAAACAAAAAGAGAGAGAGGGTAAAGCACAGCCGGGGTTCAGGACCGAGCGGCGGCAACAAGAGAGGCGTACAGGAGAAGGCGCAGAGCGCAACCAGGGCTCAAGGGCTGAGCAGCGTCTGCGGGGAAAGAAAGGGAGCGTGGGAGACACCATTGAGCCGTGGAGAAGAAGGGAGAGCGCGGGAGACGCCATTTTTGAAGCTGCAGCGGAGAAGAAGGGCGAGCGCGGGAAGAAGGGAGAGCGCGGGAGATGCCATTTTAGAAAGTCTAACTACACCCAGGGATGCCGAAGAGTGGCAGTGTCACTGCGTTCGACAATGAAGTCAAAGATTGGGCGACATATGTGGAACGCATTGAGGTGTACTGCAAGGCGAATGAAGTGCCAGCTGCCAGGAAAGCACTGGTTTTGTTGAATTCCATGGGTGCAAAAACGTATGGCTTACTGCAAAACCTAATAACCCCAGAGAAGCCAGTGGATAAGGAATTCGAAAGCATAGTGGAAATCCTACAGGACCACTTAAACCCCACACCGCTGCTGATAGCAGAAAGATTTAAGTTGCACAAAAGGGACCAGCATAAAGATGAAAGTAATGCTGAGTATTTAACGGAACTGCGCAAGCTATTGAAACACTGCCAGTTTGGAATGGGACTAGCAGATACCTTAAGGGATAAGTTTGTGTGTGAGCTTCAAAGTGAAGGAACCCAGAAACGGCTTCTATCAGAAAAGGATCTTACGCTGGACAAGGCTTTCAGCATGGCAGTATCACACAAAGCAGCCGCACGGGGCGCTGCAAAGATACAACGGAGACCGCAAAAATATGGCACCAATGAAATGTCATATGGAGCAGGGAAGTGTTATCGCTGCGGCAGAACAACACGCGGCCAGAAGGATTGTTGGTTCAAAGACCAAGTGTGCAGACAGTGTGGAAAAGCAGGACACATAGCAAGAGTCTGCAGGTCAGGGAAGAAAACCAGCAGCAAGAAATCTCCACAGGAGAAGTACAAAAAGGTACATAAGGTGATGGACAGTAGTTCAGACGAACAGAAAAGTGATACAGACTCCGGAAGCAAGGAGCTGGGTTGTCTGAAACTACATAAGGTAATCAAAATGGAGGATCACCAGACTATCTGGGTCACGCTCAAGATAGACGGAGTCCAAGTGAAAATGGAATTGGACACAGGATCAGCCCTAACAGTCATAAACCGAAGGGACTACAAGCGGCTATTCTCACATATACCCTTGAAAGCTACAGAGATTGTCTTGAAGACGTACACGGGGCAAAAAGTCTACACCAAAGGAAAAATAAGGGTGAACGTGATATACAAAGGCTAGGAAATACCAAAAATGGACCTATATGTATTGCCAGATGGAGGACCACCACTACTAGGACGTGAATGGATCCGGAAGATACAATTAGATTGGCATTCCATACTGGCACTGAAGGTTGAGGCCAAAAAGGATGACGACGTCACACCTGGTCGACTGTCAAAAATGCTAAGTGACGCACAAGAAGTGTTCCAGGAGGGACTCGGAACACTAAAAGGCATAACAGCGTTGATTAAAATAGAGGAAAATGCAAGCCCAAAGTTTTTTAAGGCCTTATGCAATCCGACCAGCCGTCAAAGCAGAGCTGGAAGGTTTGGAACGTTCAGGAGTACTGTCCAAAGTGGACTGGAGCGAGTGGGCTACACCCATCATCCCTGTAATGAAGAGGTCGTTGAGTAATACGCCTGGGGAACCAAAGAAGGTCCGCATCTGTGGGGATTTTAAGGTCACAGTGAACCCAGTCCTTCACACGGTACAATATCCGCTTCCACGGATTGAAGGTATTTTCGCCTCGCTATCTGGAGGTAAACGCTTCACTAAGATTGATCTGGCCCAGGCGTACCTGCAAATGGAGGTAGAAGAAGCCTCGAAACAATACCTCACGATCAACACTCATAAAGGTCTCTACCAATACAATCGGCTGGTGTTCGGGGTAGCATCGGCTCCGGCTATTAGGCAAAGGGCAATGGATCAAGTCCTGCAAGGGATTCCAGGGACCCAGTGTTATTTGGATGACATCCTGGTCACGGGCGAAAATGACAGTGATCAACTCGCCAACCTGGAGAAGGTGCTCACTAGATTAAAGGAATATGGGCTACGAGCTAATCGCCACAAGTGCGAGTTTTTCCAGAAGCAGATCTCGTATTGTGGCCACGTTATTGATGAAGAGGGGTTACATAAGTCCCCTGAAAAGATTGAGGCAGTAGTCAAGGCTCCAGCACCGGAAAATGTGTCACAACTGAGGTTGTTCCTCGGGCTGGTGAACTACTACCATAAGTTCTTACCAAATTTGTCTACAGTATTACACCCACTGAACACCCTACTGCAAACGGGGGTACCATGGAAGTGGAATGACGAATGTAAACGAGCTTTCCAGAAGTGAAAAGAATTGATCACATCAAAAGAGGTGTTGGCCCATTTCAACCCAGCACTACCAATTCGGTTGGCGTGTGATGCATCACCCTATGGTATTGGAGCGGTGCTGTCGCACAAATTCCCAGATGGGTTGGAGAGGCCAGTAGCCTTTGCGTCTCGGTCACTAACCTCAGCCGAGCGCAACTACGCCCAGATTGACAGGGAGACCCTCAGCCTAGTATGGGGAGTAAAAAAATTCAACCACTATCTGCATGGGCAGAAGTTCACCTTGTTGACTGACCACCAACCACTTGTCTCCATCTTTAATCCAAAGAAGGGCGTTCCGGTGATGACTGCACAACGGCTACAAAGATGGTCCCTTTTTCTAGGGGCGAACCAATATGAAATAGAGTATAAAGGCATGAAACAGCATGGAAACGCTGATGGGCTATCACGCCTGCCACTGCCTACTGTGGAGGAAGCACCAGCAGTGGACCCTATTGAAATATTTTATTCGTCGATAATTGAACGCTTGCCAGTAACTAACGCGGATATAGAAACAGCCTACAGACAGGCAAAGGAACTGCTACAAGCAGATAATGTTCTGGCACACTATGATGAAAACAAGCCACTGGTGTTGGTGTGTGATGCCTCACCATACGGGCTGGGAGCTCTGTTGGGTCACATAGAGCCAGATGGCCGGGAAGCACCTATCAGTTTTACCTCAAGAACACTCTCAACAACAGAACGTAATTACGCCCAGATTGATAAGGAGGCCCTAGCCATCATATTTGGGGTAAAGAAGTTTAGCCAGTACCTGTTAGGGAGACAGTTCGTCATCTACACAGACCACAAGCCACTCTTAGGGCTCCTGCATCACTCCAAGCCCATGCGCCAGATCATATCACTGCGTATGCTTCGGTGGAGTCTGATGTTGGGGGCCTACAGTTATGAACTTTGCTACAGGCCTGGGAAGATGCTGACTAATGCTGATGCTCTGAGTCGCTTGCCTTTGAACCGGCCGATGGCTGAGACACCACCACCCCTGGAGGTGCTGCTACTGGAGGAGGTTCCGGAGGCCCCACTCCATGCCCAGCGGATTGGCAGCCTCACACAGAAAGATTCAGTCTTATCATGGGTGCTACGCTGGCTGCTGCATGGCTGGCCCTCCGAGATCCAGGAGGAGCATTTCAAGCCCTTCGTTCAGAGGCGCAATGAAATGTCTGCACACAAGAACTGCGTGCTCTGGGGAAGCCGTGTGGTGGTTCCTGCCGCCGCAAGAGAGGAGGTGCTGAAAATGTTGCATGACTCACACCCTGGGATTGTGCACATGAAGGCGTTGGCGAGAAGCTACGTCTGGTGGCCGGGGTTGAACCGAGACATGGAGGAGGTGGTAAAGAGCTGTGAGACATGTCAGCTGACTTGCCATAGCCCATCCAAGGCTCCCCTTCACCCCTGGGAGTGGACCACTCGTAAATGGTCAAGACTCCACATTGACTTTGCAGGGCCATTTCAGGGGAAGGTCTTTTTGATAGTGGTGGATTCTCATTCGAAATGGCTGGAGGTGGCTATCATGAGCTCCATGACATCCAGTGCAGTGATCAACGCGTTGCGTTTGCTGTTTGCCACACATGGGGTCCCCGACGTGCTGGTTTCGGACAATGGAGCAGCCTTCACGTCAGCGGAGTTAAAGGCTTTTGCAGGCAGAAATTGGATCCGCCACGTGACCACAGCGCCCTATCACCCCTCCTCTAACGGGCAGGCAGAGAGGATGGTGCAAACCACAAAAGAGGCACTGGTGAGGATATCGGTGGGGGTCTGGCAGACCAGATTGGCCAGGTTCCTGTTATCACAGCATACCACACCAAACTCAGCAACGGGGAAGAGTCCTGCCGAGATGCTGATGGGTCGCCGGCTGGCAACTGCACTGGACCGGCTACACCTGGACTACAGGGATGAGATGCACACAAAGCAAGAAGAGCTGGGTAAGAAGCACCAGGGCACCGCCAGGCAGTTCGAGCCGTCAGAGACTGTGTTTGCCTGTTGCTATGCAGGAGGAGACAAATGCATGCCTGCCGTGGTGGAGCAGGCCACGGGTCCCCTGTCGTACAGCGTCCATACACCTGATGGCCAGCTACACAGACGCCACGTAGACCAGCTACGGGGTCGTACTCCGGTGAGAGTAACAGAGACGTCACAGGCTAGGCCATTGTCTCCGCCACCTCTGCCAGGCAGTGACGGCCTGCTTCCTGCAACAACGACGGAAGCCACATCGACAGAAGGTGTCACGGAGTCATTAGGCATGGAGGAAGGTTTTCCTGCGGCTAGCAGTGGCGCCCCGACTATGCCTGTCCAGCGGCGCTCAAGTCGGCTTAGATTCCGTCCCAGATGCCTGGAGGACTAAAGGGTTTTATCTGGGGGAAAGGAGTGTTGTGTTTTGAGTTTTGCTTCAATTAAGTTTGTCCCAGTTCCCGGGTGTTACCTGAAGGGGGTGCTGGGGGGCTCGGTTTTACTTGTCTTTCACTTTCAGTTTCGGGTTCTGCCATGCAGACAATGTGCTGTAATGTCCACCCATTTACTCAGTAAATAGTAAAAGGTACATTCCGTCTCCTCTATTCATTACTGTTCGGTCAAGATGCAATACCTAATTTCCTTTTTAATTTCACCCCTGCATTTTCTATACTCCTCTAGGCTTTCTGCCGTATTTAGCTCTTTGTATCTAACATAAGCTTCCCTGTATGCCCCTTGATATCCAGGGGGCTCTAGATTTGGAAGTCCCACTCTTTTTATTTGTGGGAACATATTTGCTCTGAACCTTCACTATCTCGTCCTTGAATACCTCCCACTGCTCAGACACTGATTTACCTTCAAGTAGCTGTTTCCAGTCCACTTTTGCTAAACCACACCTCAGCTTAGTAAAATTGGCCTTTCCCCAGTTGAGAACTTTTACTCCTGGTCCTTTTCTATAACTGTGCTAAATCTAACTGAATTATGATCACTACCACCAACATGCTCTCCCACTGATACCCCTTCCACCTGCCCAGCTTCATTCCCTAAAACTAAGTCCAGAACTGCCCCCTCTCTTGTTGGGCTTGCTACATACTGGCTAAAAAAGTTCTCCTGAATGCATTTTATGAATTCTGCGTCCTCTAGACCTTTTACACTGATTCTATCCCAGTTAATATTATGGTAGCTGAAATCCCCTACTATTACTGTCCTATTGTTTCTGCACTTCTCAGAAATTTGCCTACATATTTGCCCTTCTATCTCCCTCTAACTATTTGGGGGTCTATAGTGCACTCCCAGCAGTGTGATTGCCCCTTTTTTGTTCTTCAGTTCAGCCCATATGGCCTCATTTGATGATCCTTTGAAGATATCATCCCTCCTCATAGCTGTAATTGTTTCTTTAACCAATATTGCGATCCCCCTCCTTTTTTATCCCGCTCTCTATCTCATCTGAAAACCCTGTAACCAGGTATGTTGAGCTGTCATTCCTACCCTTCTTTCAGCCATGTTTCAGTAATAGCTATGATATCATATAGGTAAGGTAGACATGTAGACTTATTCACTAGACTCCTTGCATTGAAGTATATACCATTAAGCACTGCCAAACCCTTCTGTTGTCTATTTTCAAGCTTTTGTTTCCTCTACCTTCCAAACTCACTTAATAATTTACTGCCTTCCATTTCCAGCTTTGCTTCTCTCCCTTCTGAATCTATGCTCAGGTTCCCATCCCCCTGCCAAGCTAGTTTAAAACCTCCCCCCTCAGAATGTCCTGCAGCCGCTCAGTGACATCCTTGATCCTGGCATGTAACTGTTGCATCGCCTATCACTATTACATTTCTGACCTTCCTTCTACCCCCTTGTACAGCTGAGCCACCCATGGTGCCAGGGTCAAGGATGTCACTGAGTGGCTGCAGGACATTCTGAGGGGGGGAGGGTGAACAGCCAGAGGTCGTGGTCCATATCAATACCAATGACATAGGTAGAAAGAGGGATGAGGTCCTGCAGGCAGATTTTAGGGAGCTAGGAAAGAGATTAGTAAGCAGGACCTCAAAGATGCCATGGACTTGGCTCTGCCCATACTCCCCAAAGGAACGATCGCCTTCACCAGTTAGAGAGCAAGATGCACTCAAGAGACTTATGCATTACCTGCCTGGTCCTCTTTCTCTATTTGGCAGTCACCCATTCCCTCTCTGCCTGTAAACTCTTAAGCTGCAGGGTGACCACCTCCTGGATCGTGCTAGCCACATAGCTCTCAGCCTCGTGGATGCACTGCAGTGACACCAGCCACTGCTCAAGCTCCGAAACCCGGAACTCAAGCTCCTCCAGCTGATGACACTTCCTGCACATGTGGTTGTCCAATACATGAGAAGCATCCTGGACTTCCCACAGTGTCACATACACATCCCACATGAGGAAACCTGGAGCTTCCCTTGCGCCGGGCTCCCCCACTTCCCCCGATCGCAGTCAGACTCCCACATTGCCCCCACTCCTGATCGTGGCCATAGCCTCCACTAACTGCCGGTGATCATTCCCACATGTCCTTGGTTGTGGTCTCCTGCTGCAAATTCCTGCACTCACCTGTCTGCCAGGCTGTCAATCTATCTGGCTGCTGGGCGGGATTCTACATTCTTTTATTCAAATGAGGCCCTGCTGTTAAGATTGGCAGGGCCTCCACTTACCTGGCCTTGCTGGGTTTATCCCGTGTTACCATTCACCTGCGCACACTCCCGGTCTCTCCGTTAATATCGGGGCCATGGTTTCAGCTAAGCAACCAGGAACTCTGAACTTCAGGTGAATTATTCCATTTAAGAGATTAATATAATCAAGCAAGTGGAAAATTAGAATTTGGGCAAAAACTGGGTTTTGGTTGAATTTGCAGCACTCTGAATTATTCACCCCTTGTTTATTTGCAATCAAAATATGCCAATATCCTATTAGGAGAGGCTCCAGTGAAAGTAGGAGCTGGTTGATGACCAACCATGACTACAATCTTCTTGCATTTTATGGAGCAGAATGGAAAATAAAAGTTATCTGAAGCATAATGATAGATTTTACATATTTGCCCTCTTGATGTAGAAGTTCGCAACCTGGGAGAACATTCGGCAATTTATTAATGGACAAAAAATCCTAGGGGATACACTGACCTCTATGACCAAATTCCCAATTTTCACTCTACCATGCAAAGATCTGTGTCAGGAATTGGAATTTGTAAAATCTACCCTATAATGTTCCAATTCAGGTTAAATTCACCGATCTTATGCTCCCAGCAGGGATCTTGCACCAAAAATGGCTGCTGCAGAAGAACACCGTCACGGTACTTTCCGGTAATTGATTGTATGTGAAGTACATTGTGATGTTTCTGAGAGATGTGCTAGTCTCCATATAAATGTGTAATCCAAAGCACTGCTGAGCTTCCAAACTATGTGATGTCTCAATCCTTGACTCAACAGCATAAGGAGTCCTCAATCTGGTCTTCCAGCCAACAACAACAAGAAAAACAACATATTTATTTAGCACCTTTAACATAGTAAAACGTCCCAAGGCACTTCACAGGAGCATTATCAAACAAAATTTAACACCGAGCTACATAAGGCAACATTAGGACAGGTGACCAAAAGCTGGGTTAAAGAGGTAGGTTTTAAGGAGTGTCTTAAAGGAGGAGAGAGAGACAGAGAGACGGAGAGGTTTAGGGAGGGAATCCCAGAGCTTAGGCCCTAGGCAGCTGAAAGCACGGCCACCAATGGTGGATTTACTAAAATCGGGTATGTGCAAGAAGCCAGAATTGGGGGAGAGCAGAGATCCTAGAAGGTTATAGGGCCTGAGGACATTGCAGAGGGGCAAGGCCATGGAGGGATTTGAAAAAAGGATGAGAATTTTAAAATTAAGATGTTGCCTGACCGGAAATGAATGTAGGTTAGCGAGCACAGGGATGATGAGTGAATGAGTTAGGATACAGGCAGCAGAGCTGTTGGATGAGCTCAAGTTTACAGAGGGTACAAGGTGGGAGGTTGGCCATGACAGCATTGGAATAGTCGACTCTAGAGGTAACAAAGGCATGGATGAGGGTTTCAGCAGCAGATGAGCTGAGGCAGGTGCGGAGACAGACAATGTTATGAAGGTGGAAGTAGTCTTGGTGATGGAGAGGATATGTGGTCGGAAGCTCAGCTCAGGGTTAAATAGGTTGTGAACAGTTGCTTCACTACCAATTCCTTCTGCACTTGGTCCTCCTCACTGCTTTATGCTTCACTAAATGATCTGTCCTGCAACTTATTGTTTCCCGCTCCCCCCACAGTGAAAATATCTGTGCTAGTCTTTATTACTGGAGGAATGGGTGATGCACGGTGCTGTGAGATGCTTGGCTGAGGTCACTCTTGGGGTCAGCCACTTTATCCTCTTGTCCACCTAGAGGAACAGAATAACATATTGTGGAATGTTAATAATACAGACCTGGAAAGAAAGCTTGACATAGCAAGATGTTATACTGTGTTATGCTGCAGTACCTACCTTGAGAGAATAAATAAGTGAATAAATAAGTGAATAAGGGGATAAAGATTGAAAAACAAAGGATGATACTAACCGTGTGCGTGGGAGAACTTCTGCTCTCTCTATTGCCTCCGTGCCCAGTAATTCCAGGGCTGCCATCTAGTAAAGAGACAAAGGTTGCAGCTTAGGTGAACAGCCTCCTGTCTGTAGATAGTTGGAATGAGAGAAGATGTGGATCACCAAAGCTGAGATGAATAGCTCCTTACGTAAGTGTGTGCACTTATAGCATTCATATATCATTTGTGGGCAGCATGCTTAGTGCTTTTAAAAAAATATATTTGTTCATGGGATGTGGGCGTCGCTGGCAAGGACAGCATTTATTGCCCATCCCTAATTGCCCTTGAGAAGGTAGTGGTGAGCCACCTTCTTGAACTGCTGTAGTTCGTGTGGTGAAGCTACTCCCACAGTGCTGTTAGGGAGGGAGTTCCAGGATTCTTTGTGTTAGGTATGACTCCAGCCAGTGGAGAGTTATTCCCCTGATTTCTCTTGACTTCAGTTTTACGAGTGCTCCTTGATGTCACACTCAGTCAAATGCTGCCTTGATGTCAAGGGCAGTCACTCTCACTTCAACTCTGGAATTCAGCTCCTTTGTCCATGTTTGTATTGAGGTCTGGAGTTGAGTCGTCCTGGCTGAATACAAATTGAGCATCAGTGATCAGGTTATTGGTGAGTAAATGCCGCTTGAAACCACTGTCAACACCTTCCATCACTTTGCTAATTATTGAGAGTAGACTGATGGGGCTGTAATTGGCTGGATTGGATTTGTCCTGCTTTTTGTGGACAGGGCATACCTGGGCAGTTTTCCACATTGTCAGGTAGATGCCATCATTTTAGTTGTACTGGAGCAGCTTGGCTAGAGGTGCGGCTATTCTGGAGCACAAGCCTTCAACACACAGCCAGGATATTGTTGGGGCACGTAGCCTTTGCTGTATCCAGTGCGCTCAGCCATTTCTTGATATCATGTGGAATGAATTGAATTGGCTGACGACTGGCTTCTGTGATGGTGGCGACCTCAGGAGGAGGCTGAGATGGATCATCCACTCGACACTTTTGGCTGAAGATGGTTGCAAACACTTCAGCCTTGTCTTTTGTTCTCGCATGCTGGGCTCCGCCATCATTGTGTCAGTTGTTTAATGGTCCACCACCATTCACGACTGGATGTGGCTGGACTGCAGAGCTTTGATCTGATCCGTTGGTTGTGGGATTGCTTAGCTCTGTCTATAGCATACTAAATCTGTTGTTTAGCATGCATGTAGTCTTGTGTTGCAGCTTCCGCCAGGTTGGCACCTCATTTTTAAATATGCCTAGTGCTGCTGCTGGCATGCTCTTCTACACTCCTCATTGAACCAGAGTTGGTCCCCTGGCTTGATGGCAATGGTAGATTGAGGGATATGCCGGGCCATAAAGTTACAGATTGTGGTGGAATACAATTCTGCTTCTGCTGATGGCCCACAGATACCCAGTTTTGAGCTGCTAGATCTGTTCTGAATCTATCCCATTTAGCACGGTGGTAGTGCCACACAACACGATGGAGGGTGTCCTCAGTGTGAAGACGGGACTTTATCTCCACAAGGACTGTGCGGTGGTCACCGCTACCAATGCTGTCATGGACAGATGCATCTGCGACAGGTAGATTGGTGAGGACGAGGTCAAGTACGTTTTTCCCCTCGTATTGGTTCTCTCAGCACCTGCTGCAGGCCCAGTCTGGCAGCTATGTCCTTCAGGTCTCGGCCAGCTCAGTAAGTAGTGCTGTTACTGAGCCACTCTTGGTGATGGACATTGAACTTCCCCTACCCAGAGTACATTCTTTGCCCTGTCTACCCTCAGTGCTTCTTCGAAGTGGTGTTCAACATGGAGGAGTACTGATTCATCAGCTGAGCGAGTGCGGTAGGTGGTAATCAGCAGGCTTGACCTGATGCCATGAGATTTCATGGGGTCCAGAGTCAATGTTGAGGACTCCCAGGGCCACTCCCTTCCGACTGTATACCACTGATGGGTCTATGGGACAGGACATACCCAGGGAATGGTGATTGAGGAGTCTGGGAATGTATGATTCTGTGAGTATGACCATGTCAGGCTGTTGCTTGACTAGTCTATGGGGCAGCTCTTCCAATTTTAGCACAAGTCGCCAGATGTTAGTGAGGTGGACTTTGCAGGGTCGACTGGGCTGGGTGTGCTTTTGCCGTGTCTGAAGCCAGTGACGAGTTGTCCATCCGGTTTTATTCTTATTATTGTTTCTTGTAGCAGTTTGTTACAACTGAATGGCTTGTTCAGAGTCAACCACATTGCTGTGGGTCTGGAGTAACATATAAGCCAGACCAGTAAGGATGGCAGTTTTCCTTCTCTAGTTCATTAGTGAACCGGATGGGTTCTTATGACAATCCGATAGTTTCATAGTCACCATTACTGATACCAACTTTTTATTCCAGTTTTATTTAATTAACTGAATTTAATTTCCCCAGCTGCCGTAATGGGATTTGAATTCACATCTCCCGATTATTAGACCAGGCCTCTGGATTACTAGCCCAGTGACATTACTACTATGCTACCGCTCCCATGCGTGACATATTTCACAGAGAGCAGCAATGCAGTGTGCCCAGATGAAACATGGCATACCTGTGCATTTAGAAAGTACATGAATATGTTTCAAGGTGCGATGCTGTGAAGTGCCATTAGCATGCATTGTAAGACAACAGTGTATTAGGTGAGGACACCTAAATTGGCAGCCAGTCTGAGGCAGAAAATAATAACTTACATATAAACATAAAATGCTGGAAATACTCAGCAAGTCAGGCGCCAGCTGTGGAGCAAGAAACAGAGTTAACGTTTCAGGTCGATGACCTATCGTCAGAACTGGAAAAAGTTGGAGATGTAACAGGTTTAAGTAAGTGCAGGGGCAGGGAAAGGGGGGAGGGGAGGAAAGAACATAAGGGAAGATCTGTGATAGTGTGGAAGGCAGGCGAGATTAAAAGACAAAAGGGATGATGGTGCAAGGCAAAAGGGGGTGGTAATGGGACAAGTAAAGAAATAAAAGATAGGTCTAGAAAAACTGTAGATGGCAACAGCAGAATCATTACCAGCAGCTGTCCGAAAAAATGGGAGCAGTGGATATTGTTGGATCCGTGGTTCAGTGGATATGCTATTATTAAATAATCACACGGATGCTGTACATTAACAAATTACAGGTCTTTACTGGAGGAGGGTAGTCTCTAGACTGGGGTACAGAGGCATGCGCAAAGCTTATATACCGGTGTGGTCACTGCCGGTACTACAGTATACAGGAGCTGTAAAAGTAGTTCTGACTTAAAGGCACATACACTACAATTCCTCCCCTTTTAGATTAGTAATACCCCTAATATTCAAATAACAATTAACATTTCAACATGTACATTAAACAACAAAAGTCCATTTATAGATTGAGTCTTTGGGGCGGCTTCCTGACCCTTTCGGGATAGCGCCTTTCCAGAGGTTCTTGTTCTTGGTGCAGAGGCGATTCTGACCCCTTTTCATCGAGTAGTTCATCGGGTTCCACTGCTACTGGGTCTGAAGTAGATGTTACCGGTATGTCGGGTTCATCCCCAGGTACTCGAGACATGGGGTTAACGCGTTCCTGTGACGCTAAGATCTGATCGACGTGGCGTCTCACAATGTTCTCCCCGACATCCACTGTGTACATTAATGGCCCCTGCCTTGTACATATCGTTCCGGGTTGCCACTTTTCTGTTCGATAGTCACGGGCCAAGACTGGTTGCCCTACATTGAAGCTCCTTGTCGGCTTCTCATTGATGTGCTGGAATTGTTTGTCCTCAACATTTCTTCGCACATTTGGTCTGAGCAAGTCCAGACAAGATCTCAACCTTCGGTTAAAGAACATCATGGCCGGGGTCTGTTTGGTAACTGCATGTGTCGCGTTTCGGTAGGCTAATAAGAAATTGTCCATCTTATGCTGTAGTGGAATTTCATCATCGCACATGGCCTTTATCGCCTTCTTAAAGGTTTGTACGAACCTCTCAGCCAATCCATTTGTGGCTGGATGATACGGGGTGGATGTGTAATGCCTTACCCCATTCATTTTCATGAATTTTTGGAACTCGTCGGACACAAACTGTGGTCCATTATCAGAGCAAATCTGCTCTGGGAAACCGTTTCTGGCAAATATGGTCCGTAGGACTGCAATCGTTTTCTCTGTAGTGGTTGAAGACATTTTTATCACCTCAGGCCACTTTGAATGAGCATCCACTGCTATTAAGAACATTGAGTCTATGAATGGACCAGCGAAATCCATATGCACCCGTTGCCATGGAGAGGAGGGCCACTCCCATGGGTGTAGAGGGGCATGTGGTGGTGCATTTTGGACCTTCTGGCATCCTAAGCAGCTCTTAGTTAGGTCTTCAATTTGTTGATCGATTCCCGGCCACCACACATAAGCCCTAGCAAGGCTTTTCATTTTCACTCCCCCCAGATGACCTTCATGTAGCTCATTTAGCACTCTCTCCCTTAACTTGGGTGGAATCACCACTCTGGATCCACACATCACTGTCCCCTGGCATACTGACAGCTGTTCTCTTCTGGATGAGAATGCTGGCAACAGTGAGTCACCACGTGTTGGCCATCCCCTCACTGTCAATTCATATACCCGTGACAGCGTCGGATCATTGCGGGTCTCCTTCTCTATATCCGCGTTTGTTACTGGCAATCGTTCAATTATTGACGAATAAAATATCTCGATAGGGTCCACTGCTGGTACTTCCTCCACAGTAGGCAGTGGCAGGCGCGATAGCCCATCAGCGTTCCCATGCTGTTTCGTGCCTTTATATTCTATTTCATATTGATTCGCCCCTAGAAACAGGGACCATCTTTGTAACCGCTGTGCAGTCATCACTGGAACGCCCTTCTTAGGGATAAAGATGGAGACAAGTGGTTGGTGGTCAGTCAGCAAGGTGAACTTCTGTCCATGCAGATAGTGGTTGAATTTTTTTACTCCCCATACTAGGCTGAGGGCCTCCCTGTCAATCTGGGCGTAGTTGCGCTCGGCTGAGGTTAGTGACCGAGACGCAAAGGCTACTGGCCTCTCCAACCCGTCTGGGAATTTCTGCGACAGCCCCGCTCCAATACCGTAGGGTGATGCATCACATGCCAAACAAATTGGTAGTGCTGGGTTGAAATGGCCAACACCTCTTTTGATGTGATCAATTCTTTACACTTCTGGAAAGTTCGTCTACGTTCGTCATCCCACTTCCATGGTACCCCTGTTTGCAGTAGGGTGTTCAGCGGGTGTAATACCGTAGACAAATTTGGTAAGAACTTGTGGTAGTAGTTTACCAGCCTGAGGAACGACCTCAGTTGTGACACATTTTCCGGTGCTGGAGCCTTGACTACTGCCTCAATCTTGTCAGGGGACTTATGTAACCCCTCTTCATCGAAGACGTGGCCACAATACGAGATCTGTTTCTGGAAAAACTCGCACTTATGGCGATTAGCTCGCAGCCCATACTCTAATCTGGTGAGCACCTGCTCCAAGTTGGCGAGGTGATCACCGTCATTTTCGCCCGTGACCAAGATGTCGTCCAAATAACACTGGGTCCCTGGAATCCCTTGCAGGACCTGATCCATCGCCCTTTGCCAGATAGCCGGAGCCGCGGCTACTCCAAACCCCAGCCGGTTGTATTGATAGAGACCTTTATGAGTGTTGATCGTGAGATAATGTTGCGAAGCTTCTTCTACCTCCATTTGCAAGTACGCCTGGGCTAGATCAATTTTGGTGAAGCGTTTACCTCCAGATAGCGAGGCGAAAATATCCTCAATTCGTGGAAGCGGATATTGCACCGTGTGAAGGACTGGGTTCACTGTCACCTTAAAATCCCCACAGATGCGGACCTTCTTTGGTTCCCCAGGCGTATTACTCAACGACCTCTTCATTACAGGAACGATGGGTGTAGCCCACTCGCTCCAGTCCACTTTGGACAGTACTCATGAACATTCCAACCCTTCCAGCTCTGCTTCAACAGCTGGTCTGATCGCATAAGGCACTGGTCTGGCCTTCAGAAACTTTGGGCTTGCATTTTCCTCTATTTTAATCGTTGCTGTTATTCCTTTTAGTGTTCCTAGTCCCTCCTGGAACACTTCTTTTGCGTCAGTTAGCATTTTTGACAGTCGTCCAGGTGTGACGTCGTCATCCTTTTTGGCCTCAACCTTCAGTGCCTGTATGGAATGCCAATCTAATTGTATCTTCCGGATGCATTCACGTCCTAGCAGTGGTGGTCCTCCATTTGGCAATACATATATATCCATTTTAGGTATTTCCTGGCCTTTATATGTCACTTTCACCCTTATTTTTCCTTTGGGGTAGACTTTTTTGCCCCGTATATGTCTTCAAGACAATCTCTGTAGCTTTCAAGGGTATGTGTGTAAATAGCCATTTGTAGTCTCTTTGATTTATGACTGTTAGAGCTGACCCTGTGTCCAATTCCATTTCCACTTGGACTCCGTCTATCTTGAGTGTAACCCAGATAGTCTGGTGATCCTCCATTTCGGTTACCTTATGTAGTTTCAGACAACCCAGCTCCTTGCTTCCGGAGTCTGTGTCACTTTTCTGTTCGTCTGAACCACTGTCCATCACCTGGTGTACCTTTTTGTACTTCTCCTGTGGAGATTTCTTACTGTTGGTTTTCTTCCCAGACCTGCAGACTCTTGCTATGTGTCCTGCTTTCCCACACTGTCTGCACACTTGGTCCATGAACCAAGAATCTTTCTGTTCATGTGTTGTTCTGCCGCAGCGATAGCACTTCCCTGTTCCATAGGACATTTCATTGGTGCCATATTCTTGCGGTCTCTGTTGTATCTCTGCAGCGCCCCTTGCGGCTGCTTCGTGTGATACTTCCATACTGAAAGCTTTGTCCAGCGTAAGGTCCTTTTCTGATAGAAGCCGTTTCTGGGTTCCTTCACTTTGTAGCCCACACACAAACTTGTCCCTTAACGTGTCTGCTAGTCCCGCTCCAAACTGGCAGTGTTTCGATAGCTTGCGCAGTTCCGTTAGGTACTCAGCATTGCTTTCGTCTTTGTGTTGGTTCCTTTTATGGAACTTAAATCGTTCTGCTATCAGCAGCGGTGTGAGGTTTAAGTGGTCCTGTAGGATTTCTACTATGCTTTCAAAATTCTTGTTTACCAGCTTCTCTGTGGTTATTAGATTTTGCAGTAACCCATAAGTTTTTGCACCCATGGAATTTAACAGAACCAGTGCTTTATTAGCATCTGGCACTTCATTCGCCCTGCAGTACACCTCAATACGTTCCACATATGTCGCCCAATCTTCGACTTCATTGTCGAACGTAGAGATACTGCCACTCTTCGGCATCCTTGGGTGTGCGTTAACTATCACAAATGGCACCTCCCGTGCTTCCCCTTCTTCTCCGCTGGCACAAAATGGCGTCTCCCACACTTTCCTTCCTTCCCGCGCTCGCCCTTCTTCTCCGCTGCGGCTTCTAAAAATGGCGTCTCCCGCGCTCTTCCTTCTTCTCCGCGGCTCAATGGCGTCTCCCGTGCTCTCCCTTCTTCTCCGTGGCTCAATGGCGCCTCCCACGCTCTTCCTTCTTCTCCGCGGCTCAATGGCGTCTCCCCTTTCTTTGCCCCGCGGACCCTGTTCAGCCCGTGAGCACTGGCTGTGCTCTGCGCGTTCTTTTTATATTTTTCGACGCCGCTCAGTCTAGAACCCGGCTGTTTCTTACCCTCTCTCTCTCCAGTTTGTTTTATTTTCCTCGACGCCGCTCGGTGTTCAACCCCCGGCTGCGCCCTGCGCTCTTCACCCTCTGTCTTACCCCGTCGACGCTGCTCGGCTCTCTCTCCGCCGTCGGTCGGCTCCAGCCGCCGCTGCTCGGGAAGGGTCTGCACTGGACCTGTCGTCGGTCTCTTACTGCTCGTTGTGGCTGGGGAACCAAGCCCGGCTCTCCACAGCCTCCCCTGTGAAGTTGGATCTCTGCCTGACTGCTGGGCGGTTGCTCGTGGTCGACGCCCGTGTTCCTGGCCTCGACTATTTTTTTTTTTTTATGTTGCAGGTAGATTCGAATCGACACTCGTCGCCACTGTTGGCTCCGTGGTTCAGTGGATATGCTATTGTTAAATAATCACACGGATGCTGTACATTAACAAATAACAGGTCTTTACTGGAGGAGGGTAGTCTCTAGACTGGGGTTCAGAGGCATGCGCAAAGCTTATATACCGGTGTGGTCACTGCCGGTACTACAGTATGCAGGAGCTGTAAAAGTAGTTCTGACTTAAAGGCACATACACTACAGATATCATCTGAAATTGTTGAACTCAATGTTGAGTCCAGAAGGCTGTAAAGTGCTTAATTGAAAGATGAGGTGCTGTTCCTCCAGCTTCCGTTGAGCTTCATTGGAACAGTGTCGGAGGCCGAGGTCAGAGTGGGAGTGAAGCGGAGAATTAAAATGACAAACAACCGGAAGCTCCGGGTCATGCTTACGGACTGAACGGAGGTGTTCAGCAAAGTGGTCACCCAATCTGTATTTGGTTTCCCCAATGTAGAGGAGACTGCATTGTGAGCAGCGAATACTAAACCGAAAGAAATACAAGTAAATTGCTGTTTCACCTGGAAGGAGTATGTGGGGCCCTGGATGGTGGGAAGGGAGGAGGTAAAAGGGCAGGTGTAAAATGTATTATTTGCCTTTTAAATAATAACTCACTGCTTGCACTACAGCTCACACAGTGTGGTAACAGCAGCAATCCTGCAGCCATTGGGTCAGAGGGCACATTATGCAATCCTTTAGGCTTCAGTGATATTTCAAATAATAAAACCCAACAGGATACATGTTATTGAATTAGTACTAGCAAAAAATCTGTAACGATTAACTTTATGAATCCACATCATCCCTGAGGAGTTTATGTTTTGGAAACAGCAATAGGAAGATTATCCTCTGTTTTCAGTTTCTTGGAAAATTTGCTATATGACCCTTTTATTCTACTACTGGGAAAATTATGATCAGATTTTTTGCTACTAGCAAACAGATTTAAACCATGTGTAGCGTGTGGTGATTGAATGCAGTAAAAGATCCGCCATGGAAGCTCATAGGGTTACTATGGCAACTCACACTGCTGGCATTGGAAGTTCAGATGCCTGTTGAAAGGGGCTTCCAGGGCCTCATATCACACCAGCACTCTGTTCTCAAGCAGAGGGCTAGGTGTGCTGAGGCATTGCCCCATGACAGTGGCCTTGGCTCCATTGGAGAGGCACAGGCTGTCCTCTCTCAGAATGGCAGAGTGCCTGATCCCCTGCAAGACATTCCACCAGTCCCCTTGCTGGTGCCACTCAGGCAGCCAGCCACAACTTCTGCAGCCCACACCAAGATGCTGACCTCGAGGCCCAGAGCTGCTCAAGGTCGTCCTCCACAGCCATCTGAAGTGCCCTAAATGGAAGCTCAGCAGTCTTCCACCTCCTAAGATGTAGTCAGTGGGGAAACACCTCATAGGAGCACGAGGATAGGAATTTTTTTATCAATGCTGACATGATTTACTTGATAAATTTGTTTTTTCGATCTGGATTTGGTATTGGTATTTGCCTTTGTAGTGAAGTGAGGGCAAGAACAATAAATCTGGAGTTAAGGAAGGGAGTGTGCAAGGCAATGTGAGTGCAGTCAATGACAGTTTGCAACATGGCGAAGCCTGGCATGCATACAAAACCTAGTGCACTCTCATCCTGCTTCACTGTCGATGGGGAAGGAATTGTAAGTGTTTCTCCTGGTGTATAGAGCCTTGGTGACCTCCCTGATACATCGGTGTACTGCAAAATGTGAGAGGTGCTAATGTTACCTGTTGCAGCCTGGAAGGAGCCCATGGCACAAAAATAGGGGCCACAGTGACCTTGACAGCCACAGACAGTGCTGTCCATGAGCTGGTGAGAGGCTGGAGTTGTGGCTGTAGCAGCTGATATAGCTCAGTGACAGCTTCCTTAGTAAAGTGAAGGTGCCTCATACATTGTTCCTCAGTGAAGTTGAGGTAGGCGAAGTGCTCCTGTGCAGTGCCCTCCTCCTTCCTCTTCTGGCAGCTTGTCCATCTCTGTGGCGTCTCCCTTGCTGCTCCCCCTCATCATCTATTCCTAGAGGTAGCCCTATCAGTCCAGGCATGTCTGAAGCCAGATAATTTGTGAGGCAAAGAGAAACAACAGTGTAAAAGCAGCAAAACCTCACTCTGTGCAGACAAAGTGAGCTTTCAAGAGTGCTGGAATTTAGCAAAAAATGCCTAGAAGTCAGAAAGTAGCCAGAAATAGTAAACCAGCAATTAGCCTGTAAGAACTGCATGATCCCTTTAAATAGCGCTAGCGAGGGAGTCTTCATGCCGGTTAGCGTCATGTTGTGCTGAGCGAGGTCAGCACATGGCAAGTGAAGTGTTGGGTGGGGGGGGGGGGCAGGTGTTTGAAATGGAAAACCAGTCCTGCAAGAAACTCAACACCCTAATTTAAATATATTACTTCCCACTTAGAATGCTGCCACCGGTGTGCTCCTGCGCCAGCGCTGCCTCCCCTACCAATATGGTGGGCGGTGCACTACCGGCCGGAAGTGTGCACACGCTTCCTGCCCCCCATAGTAGGCCTCTGGACAGCTGAAAAACGGGTGCTACCCGGCCTAATTTCTCAGCCCACACCGTTACAACATGCAGCCTCTGTTATTCCTTTATTAACATGTCTCTATAAAAGACACACACGCAGACATTACACAAGTGAGTTCTGATTGTTTCACTTAAGTGAAAGAACATCTGGCGCTTCCTGTCATGGGTACATTATCTTGTTTTTTCTATAAATGCAAAGCACCTGTGGTAAAGCCTTGGCACTTCTTTAAATGAATTCAAGATCGCCTCACACCTGCTGCTAACCATTAAGCATTATGTCATATGTGTACAGCATGCCTTTGAATCTTCATACATGTGAGATATTAATCCTTTGGGCAGTGATTTACCAATAATGGCCATACAACTTTCTTTATCTTCTCCCCATGAGGCCTATTCAGCACCACATACATCTTTTGGCCAGGAGACTGAGATAGAAGTGCTACTCATTTTAGAAATGAAACAACAAATGTTAAGGTATTTGCACCAATTACTGTAATTCTATTACCACAAAACTAACACACAACACCTGAAAATGGCACAATGATAGTGAAAAAAGGCATACATTTTGGATTAAAGGGGATTGAAAGTTATAACTTTCTTTCTTACATTAGCCCTAACTCTATGGGAAACTTTTGTTACATTTGATGAAGAAACTCATAAAAGGGAGGGAAAGTCTGGTGTGAGGTGTTCTTGCTGTACAAATCTCCAATTTGTATATTTGAAAACTATACTGATAAAAATATTGTTTTTTTTAAATGTCATCTTTTTTAACTCCATGAGTTTCACCATGCTGCAGACCCTACTGCCAGCGTCTTTGCCTGGAGTCAAGCAACTGTTGAACAACTTGTGGACCTGACGGATTTTATTGTCTCCATTGAAGTGGATGAAGTTTCACATGGACCACATGGAACTCCTGCCCATCGGTAACAGCACAAACTCACCGAGCAGTGAGGCAACGAGAAAATTGATCATTTAATCATTTTTTTAAAATCTGGAACTAAAGAAATACTTTGAACTTTTTCTGGAACTTGTCACCAAAGAGGATAGCATTAAACTGCTGTCAGATTTTTGCAGCACATTCAATATTGTAGAGGATTGTGAAGTCTGTGTAGCAGAGGTGCTTAACAAGTTAAAGGGACTTAAGACTAACAAATCCCTTGAGAGAAGCTGTCCTACCTGTTAAGTCCGTGAATGATTTAGACACGGACTAGCAGGAGTGAAAACAAACAGATGTTTACTGGTGGAAGTCCATAACGAAACTAACAACAGAGGCTCTCTAGCGCCTTTTATACAGGGGTGGTGACTGCCGGTACTGAAGTCTGAGACCTGTTATTCTCTTAAAGGTACATACACAACAATTCCTCCCCTTTTAGATAAACAGTACATAACATTCATTTAACAACTAAATGATAACGAATTACAATCACAATTACGGTTACTAGATACAGTGGTTAAGTTTAAGCAATTATAAGTTCAGTCTTTGAGGAGGCTTCCTGATTCTGTCTGGATAACGCCTCTTTGGGGTAACAGGTTCTTCTGGCAATGTTGAGTCGGAATCAATGTCGTTGTTTGGTTCATCTGCTTCCAATATTACTGGTTCTGCGGTAGCTGCAATTGGAACGTCGATTTCATTACCAGGTGTATCAGATCGTGGTGTGGAGTTGACGTTTTCCAGTGACTCTAGAATCTGGTCAGCATGGCGTCTTACAATGCTCTCCCCAATGTCCACGGTATACATGAGAGGTCCTTGTCGTGTACAAATCGTTCCTGGCTGCCATTTCTCAGTGTGGTAGTCCCGGGCCAAAACTGGTTGACCTATCTTAAAACTCCTGGTCGGCCTTTCATTCATATTCTGAAACTGCCTGTTCTCCACATCTCTTCGGACGTTTGGCTTAACCAAATCCAAGTGGCATCGTAGTCTTCGATTGAAGAACATCATGGCTGGAGTTTGGTTGGTAACCGCATGTGTCGCATTCCAGTAGGCAAACAAGAAGTTGTCCACCTTGTGTTGTAGGGGTATATCTTCATTACACATTGCCTTGATAGCCTTCTTGAATGTTTGGACAAACCTCTCGGCCAATCCATTAGTGGCTGGATGATATGGGGCAGATGTGTAATGCTTAACACCATTGTTCTTTAAGAACCTCCGGAACTCTTCAGACACAAACTGTGCTCCATTGTCAGAGCAAATCTGTTCAGGCAGCCCATTCCTGGCGAATATTGTTCGTAAAACTGTGATAGTTTTCTCCGTGGTGGTTGAGGACATTTTTATTACCTCTGGCCACTTTGAATGTGCATCCACCGCAATTAAAAACATCGAGACCATGAAGGGACCAGCAAAATCAATGTGCACCCTTTGCCATGGAGATGAGGGCCACTCCCATGGATGCAGAGGAGCTTGTGGTGGGGCGTTTTTGACCTTCTGGCATCCTGCACAGCTCTTGGTCATCTCTTCGATTTCTCTATCGATTCCCGGCCACCACACAAACGCTCTGGCTACGCTCTTCATTTTTACCCCACCCAGATGACCCTCATGAAGCTCATTGAGCACTCTATCCGTCAACTTAGGTGGAATTACTACTCTGGATCCACACATCAAGGTTCCTCTGCACACTGACAGCTGTTCTCTTCTCGGCGAGAATGCTGGCAGCAGTGGTTCGCCATGTGCTGGCCATCCCTTCACCGTTAAATCATAGACCTGTGATAGTGTCAGGTCATTCCGTGTTTCCTTTTCTATGTTTGCATTCGTCACAGGGAGACATTCGACTATGGTCGAGTGGAATAACTCCATTGGATCCACTGCAAGGTCTACTTCTTCCACCGTCGGCAACGGTAGACGTGACAATCCATCAGCATTTCCATGCTGTTTAGTTCCTTTGTACTCGATGTCATATTGGTGTGCCCCTAGGAAAAGAGACCATCTCTGCAGCCGTTGTGCTGTCATTATCGGTACGCCCTTCTGAGGATTGAAAATGGAGACAAGAGGTTGATGATCGGTTAGTAGAGTAAATTTTTGACCGTGCAGATAGTGATTGAACTTCTTCACCCCCCACACTAGGCTGAGGGCCTCTCTGTCAATCTGGGCGTAGTTACGCTCGGCAGAAGTTAACGAGCGTGACGCAAAAGCTATCGGCCTCTCCAAACCATCAAGGAATTTATGTGACAGTACCGCCCCAATGCCGTAGGGAGACGCATCACATGCCAGCCTGATTGGCAGTGCTGGGTTGTAGTGAGCCAATACTTCCTTCGAAGTGATTAAGTCCTTACTCTTCTGAAAAGCACGTTTATAATCATCGCTCCATTTCCATGCTACCCCCGTTCGTAGCAGGGTGTTCAGTGGGTGTAGAATTGTCGACAAATTCGGCAAAAACTTATGATAGTAATTCACCAACCCGAGGAATGACCTCAGTTGCGACACATTTTCAGGCGCTGGGGCCTTAACAACTGCTTCAATTTTGTCAGGGGACTTATGTAACCCCTCTTCATCAATCACGTGGCCACAATACGATATCTGTTTCTTAAAAAATTCGCACTTGGGGCGGTTGGCTCGCAACCCATGTTCCCGTAGTCTAGTGAGCACCTGTTCTAGGTTGTTAAGGTGTTCACTGTCATCTTCACCTGTTACAAGGATGTCGTCCAAGTAACACTGAGTCCCCGGAATCCCTTGCAGGACTTGTTCCATCGCTCTTTGCCATACCGCCGGAGCCGATGCTACTCCGAATACCAATCGATGATACTGGTAAAGACCTTTGTGAGTGTTTATCGTGAGATACTTCCTAGAGGTCTCTTCAACCTCCATCTGCAAATATGCTTGTGCTAGGTCAATTTTTGTAAAACGCTTCCCTCCAGACAGTGAGGCGAAAATGTCTTCTATCCTTGGAAGAGGATATTGTACTGTGTGAAGGACAGGGTTCACCGTCACCTTGAAATCCCCACAGATGCGAATCTTCCTTGGCTCTCCGGACTTATTGCTTAACGTTTTCTTCATGACAGGAACGATGGGTGTCGGCCACTCGCTCCAGTCGACCTTAGACAACACGCCCACCTTCTCCAGATTCTCCAGCTCTGCCTCGACGGCTGGGCGAATTGCATATGGTACCGGTCTCGCTTTGAAAAACTTGGGAACTGCATTCTCTTCTATTTTTAACGAGATGGTTATGCCTTTAAGCGTGCCCAGTTCTTGTTGAAATACTTCTTTGGCATTAGCTAAGATTGTTGACAATCGTCCAGGAGTGACGTCGTCATCTTTTTTACCGTCCACCGTCATTGCATGAATGGAATGCCAATCCAAGTTTATCTTCCTGATCCATTCCCGTCCCAATAACGGTGGTCCACCATTTGGCAGTATGTAGAGATACAATTTCCGTATTTTCTTGCCATTGGATTCGACAGGCACCCTTATTTTTCCTCTGGGGTATACTTTTTGCCCCGTATACGTCATCAAGACGATGGATGTCTCTCTCAAGGGTATGTGTGAAATAGCCGCTCGTAGTCTCGTCGATTCATGACGGTTAGCGCTGATCCTGTATCCAATTCCATTTTAACTTGGGACCCTGCTATCGTGAGAGTGACCCAAATGGTTCGGTGATCCTGTTTTGCGATTACATTGTGAAGTTTGAGACAGCTTAGTCTCTTGTTTCCGGATTCACTATCGCTCATCTGGTCTTTGGAACTACTGTCTGTCATCTTTTGTACTTTCTTGTACGGTTCCTTAGTAGCCTTTTTGTTGTCGCTGATCTTCTTCCCAGACCTACAAACTCGTGCAATGTGTCCAATCTTCCCGCATTGTCTGCATATTTTGTCTTTGGACCAGCACTCCTTCTGGTCATGGTTAGTTCTGCCGCAGCGATAACATTTTGCAAATCCCCGTGTCATTTCGTGGGTGCCGTATTCCTGTGGTTTTTGTTGAATTTCTGCAGCTTCCCTGGCTGCTGCTTCATACGATACTGCCACGCTGAAAGCCTGATCTAGCGTCAGCTCTTTTTCTGCGAGTAACTTCTTCTGTGTTCCTTCACTCAGGAGTCCACAGACAAATTTGTCCCGTAGGGTATCTGCCAGTCCTGCTCCGAACTGGCAGTGCTTTGATAGCTTGTGCAGTTCCGTAAGATACTCAGCATTGCTCTCATCTTTGTGCTGAGTTCTCCTGTGGAATTTAAATCTTTCTGCTATCAACAGCGGTGCAGGGTTTAAGTGCTCCTGTAGAACAGCAACAATTTCATTAAAACTCTTCGCCTTCGGTTTGGCTGGAGTAATCAGATCCCGCAATAGGCCGTACGTTCTAGCGCCCATTAAGTTTAACAATATCGATGCCTTTTTCCCCTCCGCTATATCGTTTGCCTCGAAATATACCTCTACTCTTTCCACATACGTGGTCCAGTCCTCTAATGTATTATCAAAAGCAGTGATACAGCCAGTCTTCGGCATCTTGCAAATCTAAAATGGCGCCTCCCGTGCTTTGCCTTCTTCTCCGATTTAACAAAATGGCGCCTCCCGCGCTTTGTCTTCTTCCCCGCTGTTGTTGGCGCTGCTTTCCACGGTTTCTTGCACGTATTCTTTTTCTTTTATTATTTTCCCATCGTGGAGCGGATCCTCTGGGACACTTCCCTCCCTCTTCTGAGGTCCGAACGCTGCCCAGCTTCGAAACACCGGCCGCGCCCTGTATGCTCCACCCTCTCTCTCTCTCCTTGCTTCCCGACTCGCTGCCCGGCCCCGTTGAAAGGCCACCCGATCGAGCTTCAGCCCGCCGCAGCCCAGGAAGGATCAGAGCACTACCTGCCACCAGCCCGATTAGCTGGGAAACCACGGACCGAGGAACCCAGCCTGGCTCTGGAAAGTCGCTCCTGCAAAGCCTTGAACCCGATGATTGACGGTCGACGCCCGTTTCTTGAGTTTCAATGGTCTCTATTTTTTTTCTTTCTTCTGGCTCCAACCTTCAACAACGTCGTCGGAGCTGCTGCTGAGTTGCAGGTAAGTTCGTTTCTTTACTCGTCGCCAGTGTTAAGTCCGTGAATGATTTAGACACGGGCTAGCAGGAGTGAAAACAAACAGATGTTTACTGGTGGAAGTCCATAACGAAACTAACAGAGGCTCTCTAGCGCCTTTTATACAGGGGTGGTGACTGCCGGTACTGCAGTCTGAGACCAGTTATTCTCTTAAAGGTACATACACAACACTACCTGTATTTGAAACATAGAATATTACAGCACAGAATTTTGAGATCATGTGCTCTAATTTTCCCTTTAAGCCCTTTTGTGGTTTATCTTAAATTTTTGCCCTCTTGTTACTGATGGTTGCAAACAATCTATCACTACTTACCTGATCATAACACTTCCTAATCTTGAAGAACTCTTTTCAGGTCACCCTTTAACCTTCTTAGCTCTGTTGAAAAAAGCCCTAACTTATCAAGTATTTTTTTCATATCTATTACCTCTCATCCCTGGTAATACCTGAGTGAACACTAGTAAATCTTTGCTGCACCTTTTCCAATGCGTTTATGCCCCTCCATTAATGGGGTGCCCAAAGCCTTATTGTCCTCCATCTACAGAGAGGACAGACACACTGTAGAGCCTTGGCAAGAGGGAAATGAAAATAATCTGAACTGGCCTTGTAGATGGGCACAAATGACAGGCTGAGCTGAATCATTTCTTTCTCATTCCTGCCTTATGTGCTTACTTTAAGCAGTAGGGAATTTCTCATTCTAACCACTCTCTGCGTAAATAAATGGGGTAGAAAATTTTCTGTGCCTGTTTCAAATGGGAAGGCGACGATGCGGTCGCAACGCACACCTGAATCGGGAGGCTCGAGACTGGCCCAAAATTGGGCCACATGTAAATAATCTGGGCAAGTGGTTGATCACTTCACATACTGATGAATCGAATTTCAGACCACCTGCCTCACCGGCAGTAGCCCCCAAGGGACGGTAAGGAGAATGGGGGGGGCGGGGCAATCGTGGGCTGTCAGTGGCCATCAGGAGGACTATGGAGCTGGGAGGCGCACTCCTGCTGGCTTTACAGGAATGTTTATTTCAATTACTTAAAAAAACACCTTTTGTTGGTGGCTGCTGCTTAGGCCGTGGAAAAATCTTGCGTGGGGCAGGCCTGACTCCTGCAAGAAGTAGTAAGACTGACTCCAAGTATAAGGGAATGAATTTTATGAGCAACGATTAGAGAAACTGAGGCCCTGATTTTAACGGGAGAGGTCTGAAAACAGTGTGCACGAGCCCCAAACCGGGTGGCGCACTCAGAATCAGCAGAGATGTCGAGGCTCAACTGATTTTAACAGCTGGTCCTCATTTCAATAAATGTCGTAGGATATCCACCCGAACCAGGCCATGTTCACTACCTGGCCAGAGGGCAAGAGTGGGAATTTGGGTGGCAGGCAGCCGCAGCCGAAGTCTCACAGAAACGGTTCCCAGCAGCGGCGGGGGTGGGGGTGGGGGTGCGATGATCACAATCAGGGGAAGGGGTAGGAAGCCAGCGGCAAAAAGTACAAGGTTTACCTGTGGGGCCTGAAGAGCATTCCCGCTCTTCCTGGCCCCCAACGAAACCCCATTTTTTCTAAAAAAAACTTACCTGCCTCTTCTGGCGCAGGATTCGGCTCCTGCAAGTTTGGCCAATGGGGAAGCTGTCACTGCCCTCCCGCTAAGACTAAGATTTAAATTGCAGTCGCATTCAGATGACATCATCGGGACCCGATCTCCATATTTAAAGCTGCCTTCCTGTGGGTGTCCTACTCGCCTGCTCAAAAGAGCAGGTTAATGTCAGGACATGTCGGTAAGGCAGTGGGATCACAGTGTGTAAGTCACTGCCCTTATTTTAACTACCCCCCTGGCCCAGTGTTTGCCAAGTAGGGGTGTTAAAATCAGGGCCTGAAGCTCTGTAATCTAGAAAGAAGGGGTTAGGAGGGAACCTTATTGAGGTGTATAAGTTACTAAATGGCATAGAAAAATAGAATTTTACGGCACAGAAGGAGGTCAGCTTTTTGAAAGAGCTATCCAACTAATCCGTTTAAATTTATTCACTTTCCTTTTGAAATGTATGATTATGAATTTTTCTTCCACCATTGTTTCTGGCAGGGCACTTCATGTCTTTAATACCCTCTGTGTAAGAAAAAAGTTCTCCTAATCTCTTATTAGTTACTAACTCAGACCAGTGGAAATAGTTTTTTCCTTATTTCCTATTAAAACCCCTTAAAATTTTGAACATCTCTTTCAGATTCCCTCTTTACATTTTTGTCCTAATAAAAAGTGCCCCAGTTTCTTTAGTTTCTCCTCATAACTAAAGCCTCTCATCCCTGGGATCTTCTTACTGAATCTCTTCTGTACCCGCACCATACCCGTGACGTCTTTCCTAATGTAAGGTGAACAAATTGTACACAATATTCTAACATAGCTGGGTTATACCTGAAATGTTAGCTGGCCAATTCTCTCCACAGATGCTGTCTGACTTGTTGAGTATTTCCAGCATTTCTGTTTTAGTTTCAGATTTTGCTTTTTGATCCATTAGGCATTACTTTGTATCCTGTCATTTAACCAACTTCCTATCCATGCTACCACAAAGTCTTTGGGCTGAATTTTAATCTGCTGGAGCGCCTGGGTTTGGGTGCGGCTGGGGGATTAAAAGCGACAAAATTGACAGCGCATCAGGAAGCTGCCTCCAACCTGTCGACTTCCGCATTTCATTCGAATGCTTTAGTCAGCATGCGCGCAACTCCCTCGGGAGAGATGGGTTCTCAATTACCATATGTTAATCACTCAATTAGAGTGATATTTCAACATACTTTTGAGTTTAACGTCAGGTCCATGGGTTACCTGGGCTTCCTGAGCCTCACCAGTGAAAGCAAGGTGAGCACACAGCGGCAATTGAGGGGGCAGAATCAATCTCCAGGAAAGATGGCAATAATTACTCAGTACTCACAGCTGCTTCCTTATCTGATAGCGGGAAAGAGTTTATTCACAGTGCTTTTGCTGAGAGGTTACTTTCTACATTTTGGAGGCAACTTTCTACACTGTGGCAGTTTGCTCTATCACATCAGGATGGGTGCTGCTTATGCTGTCTTAGATTGGACCTCAGATGAGGACATAAGAACATAAGAAATAGGAGCAGGAATAGGCCATTCGGCCCGTCGAGCCTGCTCTGCCATTCAATAAGATCATGGCTGATCTGATCTTGGCCTCAACTCCACTTTCCTGCCCACTCCCCATAACCCTTGATTCCCCTGTTTTTCAAAAATCTGTCTAACTCCACCTTAAATATATTCAATGACTCCGCCTCCACAGCTCTCTGGGGTACAGAATTCCAAAGATTCACGACCCTCTGAGAGAAGAAATTCCTGCTCATCTCCATTTTAAATGGCGACCCCTTATTCTGAAACTATGCCCCCTAGTTGTAGATTCCTCCACAAGGGGAAACATCCTTCCTGCATCTACCCTGTCAAGCCCCCTCAGAATCTATTGGCCCAGAAATTCGGGTCAGGTGCTTCCCGCGGGTGCAAGTCCCCGATCTGCACTTACCTACCGCGCCAGCCATTGAGCTGTGGGCCCCCGTGGAATTCTGATCCTGGGCCTGCTCCAACTGCCGGCACGCAGTGCTTGCGTATCCCAGGGGTGCAGTTAGTTCGATGCGTCCCCTGGGATCACATGGGCCATGGAGAGCCAATCTGAGCAGGGAATGCTTCATTCATAAGTTTGACAGGAAGGGCTGTCAAAACTTATAAATACTACGGGCCCCAAAACATCACTAAATCTTCAAATAAATTTAATTTAAAAAATCACATTTTTTAAATAAACTATAAATTACATGAAATAACTATTTTGAACAATAATTTAAATTTTTGAAAAAAATAATTTTATTTTCTAACGGGTCTAAAAATAAACTTACCTTTCTTTAAAGTATTTAAAAATAATGAACCTGTGGAAAAAATGTTTAATTTTAATTAATTCACCACTTACCTTGTAAAAAGCAGGCCTTGTGACTGCTTTTTAAATGTGTAACTCCTGCAGACTTACCCTCCCGGGAAAACCTGCAAAAAAAACGTAAGTTCGATGCGCACGCGGAGCCTCTACTGTGCACGCGTTCGACCGCTGAACCCCTTCCTTTAGGGGAACGGAAGTGCCGGTTTCCTGTGCATGTGCAGTGCATGCAGGAAACCGGCACTTCCATTGGGCCTACGGGTGAGTACCCCATGCGTACTCACCCGTGGAGAACCGAAGTTCTGGGCCATATATATATATATAGTATATATGTTTCAATAAGATCACCTCTCATTCTTCTAAACTCCAATGCATATAGGCCCAACCTGCTCAACCTTTCTTCATACGGTAACCCCTTCATCTCCGGAATCAACCTAATGAACCGTCTCTGATTTGCCTCCAGTGCAAGTATACCCTTCCTTAAATAAGGAGACCAAAACTGCACACAGTACTCCAGGTGTGGTCTCACCAGCACCCTGTGCAGTTGCAGCAAGACTTCCTTACTTTTATACTCCATCCCCCTTGCAATAAAGGCCAACATTCCATTTGCCTTCCTTGCTAACTTTTTGTGTTTCATGTACGATGATACCCAGATCCCTCCGTACCGCATCATTCTGTAGTCTCTCTCCATTTAAATAATATTTTGCTTTACTATTCTTCCTACCAAAGTGGATAACCTCACATTTTCCCACATTATACTCCATCTGACAAATTTTTGCCCACTCACTTAACCTATCTATATCCCTTTGCAGACTCTTTGGGTTCAATTTTAACAGCCCTGAGGAAGCGGGTTTGGAGGTGTGTCAGCTGCTAAAATCGGAAAAAATAGCTTCAGACACCCAACCTGCCTCCATCCCACCCCAAGCTCATTTTTGTGAGTGTCTGTTCAGCTGCTCCCAAACTGACCTGACTCCGGCCAGTGGGACCGGTAGTTAAGGTAATTAAGAACCTGTTAACTGCCTTGATAATCCTATTTTGATAGTTTCCCATTTTCATGCCTCTGGCTCCTGTTTCCCATCTTGTCAGAAACAGTTCAGTTGCAAGGAGACGAGTTGGTGGAGGACATGATCTGTAGTCATTATTGGCGCAGAACTTTAAAAGTGCTCCTGTAACATGGCTGGCATTCAAATACAACAACTTTGTTGTTGGAGGTTTGAGATAAGATTTTACAAATCTACTGACCTTGTGACTGGTCAAGCTGACACACATCTGCTGTTTGAACTGATTGCAATAATTTCAGGCCACTTTGAGTGTGCGCTTGCAAGCTTCTTGCCTCAACTGAAATCTATAGCAATGGGATGGGAACCATTTACACCCTCTCATCCTGGTCATCAGATTTGGAGGAAGAGCAGCGCGGCTTAGTGCTGCCGGATGAACAAGTGGCTCAGCACACAGCCTCCTTGGAAGAAGAGGAAAGGGACGAGGAAGAGGACAAGGAGGAGGATGAATAGGAGGATGGGGAGTGACACCTTGTGGGGCCGGATGTGGCCAATCCAGCAGCAGGCGACCACATTGATGGCTGTCAGGCAAGGGATGCACTCATCCATGCCAGATTCACATGAGCTTACACTTCAAGCAAATGTGGCTGGCAGATGGAGATGAAGGAAACGTCAAGATTTTTAACACACCATACATCATCTGTCCAATAAATAGTGCTTTCCAATCACTGTCACCACCATCATTATAAATGGAATTAGCCCTGAGCCCTCACTGTGCAACTTCCATTTCCCAGAACACATAGACCAGAACCTCAACTGCTTGCCATCACTTTTATTTAATGATATCACAAAAGGAGGAGACTTGATAATTTACAGCACAATAACACACCCATGTGACTACCCTTGTGACTATTTGTGTGTTAACTTCCTCTTACATGTGCTTCTACGTGGTGCTTCCCCTGTGGCTTCAGCAGATGTAGAGACACCTTGCTCACTTTGATGCTGCGCCTGCCTAGACGCCTTTGGCGGGCATCCACTGGGTTTGGGAGCCTGGGAGGGCTCCTCCACAGTCTGTTCTTCCTGCAGCTGTGCAGGGGCTGTGACGGCCATCTCAGTTCGATGTGGAATGTGGGGCTTTGACCGAGGGCTCCGCAGTGGCATGGCCATGTGAGCACTTGGAGAGGAGCCCACACTTTCTTCTTGCCTGCCACCAACATCCCTCTCATGGGTCAGCCACACTTCAGTGCTAGCAAGTGGTTGGAGAGCACCTTGCTGCACATCAGGGGGACCATGAGGACCCGTCTTTGTATGGGCAGTCCTCATAACAAGGACGTCCATGAAGCTCTGGTGTCTCTCCTCAATAGATGCCCATCTCTCCTCCATTACAGACAATCTATTTTGAAGAGTCACCATGTTTTCGTTAGTGTGGCAACTTACGTGCTCCATGGCAGTTGCTACCCTCTCCATGGCGGAACATCATGTGCCATTGCCTCCACAAAGGCAGTTCTCATGTTATAGAGATGGACTCCTCCATCCTCTAAGGATAAAGGGTAGGCCATTTAGGACAGAAATGAGGAGGAATTTCTTCACCCAGCGAGTGGTGAACCTGTGGAACTCTCTACCACAGAAGGCGGTGGAGGCCAGTTCATTAAATATATTCAAGAAGGAGTTGGATATATTTCTTAAGGCTAAAGGGATCAAGGGGTATGGGGAGAAAGCAGGGACCGGGTACTGAATTCGGATGATCAGCCATGATCGCATTGAATGGTGGAGCAGGCTCGAGGGGCCGAATGGCCTACTTCTGCTCCTATCTTCTATGTTTCTATGCCTATGTTTCTCTGCACACTTGCAGTTACCCTGGATGCAAACCCTGTCAGAGACTCCTGCACTTGTTCCTGTAGTTCCAGCACCACTCTTTTTCTGGATGGCCCCAGAGGCACAGCATCTACATGCAGCTGAGCAGAGCTAGGAGAGTCCTGCGACTTCCGACGAGGACTCTCCACTGCTGTCACTGTCTCCACCATCTGCTGATGCTCACTTGTGATCTGTGATACACCAGGTGACAACATTACTCTATGTCGCAAAGGCCCCGCCGAGGTGTGCGTTGCTGCGCTGGTGCTGGGTGCGCTGAGTCCTGGTGACGCTGCTCCCTCAGAGGCTGCAGGTTCCTCTGAGGAGTCGTCAGGCTCTTCCTCCTGGGCAGTGAGGAGGGGCCTCTCAATGGTCCTGTGAAAGAGTAAAGGCATGAGTTAGACATCAGATTTTCATGTAGTAGGCACATCCTTTTGTGCAGATGATCAGACGTTAATCTCTATGAGCATCATCTGCCATTGCGGTCAATCATGAATTGTAAATGCGAGGGATGAAAATGCATTCTGTCACCAGCTTCCTCAACTGCACCCCTCTCTCCTTCCCCTACTTCCAGCTCCTCATTACCTCCCACGATGTTGTGAGCAGCCTCCTCAGCATTTGTTAATGTGGCCGGGGATGGTGTGCCGCCTCCTGTCTTTGCTCTCTCCCTGTAATTGTGGGCTAGCTTTTCCTGCAAGGAGTGACACAAGTGGAGTTTCAGCGAGAGTGATGGAGTGAGTGTGAAGAATCCAAAACCTAGAAGCTTAGAGGGAGATCAAGATGGAGTGAGGTGGCAAGAGGAAGCTGCCTCCCTGTGCGTTGTTAGTTGTTGTCATTGCATAACAGTGAGAGCCAGTGTGAGGGCTGCATAGTAGGATGGTGAAGTGATTCAGTACAGAGAGAGAGATAGAGAGGTAAAGGTGCAAGGGAAGTAAGGGTAAGGTGGGATGTGGAGGAGCAGGCTGACAATGCAGAGTGCTGGTGACAAGAGAAGGGAAGCAGTTTGAAGGTAAGTGTGATGTGATACTCACTTTGGATGTTCGCAGAAGATCATTGAAGCATTTTCTGCACTGGACCCAGGTGCGTGTATATAGTGAACTTGCGCTTACCTCCTCAGCAATCTGCAGCCAGGCTGCCTTTGTTTGTTGAGGAGGTTTCCTCCGGCCATCGGGAGGGAACAGAATCTCCCTGCGTCCTCTTACTGCGTCCAAGAGTTTGCAGGGCCTCCTCAGTGAATCGGGAGCAGCCTTGGATTTTGCAGCACTCATGGTCACCTTGGCTCATTCAAGCTGCAGCAGTAACAAGAAATGAGAGGCTGAGGCTACATGGAGCCCTTAAAAACAAGTGCAGCAATGACTTCATCAGTGCAGACCAACAGACCCACTCCCAGTCAATGCAGCAGGCAGCGCGCACGACAGGACTAATTGATCTAATTATGCCAAAATGGGACATTGGGAGCGGCTGAAACCGACAGCAGGTCTGAAACCCGCCCACCAGGCAACCCGACTTCATCCCGCCTCCTCCATTAAAATCGAAGTCTTTGTGTACTCCTCACAACTTGCTTTTCCACCTATCTTTGTATCGCCAGCAAATTTGGCAACAGTACACTCGGTCCTTTCATCCAAGTCATTAATATAGATTGTAAATAGTTGAGGCCCCAGCACTGATCCCTGTGGCACCCCACTAGTTACAGTTTGCCAACCTGAAAATGACCCATTTATTCCGACTCTGTTTTCTGTCAGCCAATCCTCTATCCAGTCTAATATATTACCCTTAACACCGTGAGCTCTTATCTTGTGCAGTAACCTTTTTTGCGGCACCTTATCGAATGCCTTCTGGAAATCCAAATACACTACATCTACTGGTTCCCCTTTATCCACCCTGCTCGTTACATCCTCAAAGAACTCTAGTAAATTTGTCAAACCTGATTTCCCTTTCATAAAACTATGCTAACTCTGCTTGATTGTATTATGATTTTCTAAATGTCCTGCTATTACTTCCTTAATAATGGATTCCAGCATTTTCCCAATGACAGATGTTAGGCTAACTGGCCTATAGTTTCCTGCTTTCTGTCTCCCTCCTTTCTTGAATAGGGGAGTTACATTTCCGGTTTTCCAATCCACTGGGACCTCTCCAGAATCCAGGGAATTTTGGCAGATTACAACCAATGCATCCAGTATCTCTGCAGCCACTTCTTTTAAGACCCTAGGATGCAGGCCATCAGGTCCAGAGGATTGGTCAGCCATTAGTCCCATTATTTTGCCGAGTACTTTTTCTCTAGTGATAGTGATTGTTTTAAGTTCCTCTCTCCCTATAGCCCCTTGATTATCAATTATTATTGGAATGCTTTTAGTGTCTTCTACCGTGAAGACTGATACAAAATATTTGTTCAAAGTTTCTGACATTTCCCTGTTTCCCATTAATAATTCCTCAGTCTCATCCTCTAAGGGACCAAAGTTTGCTTTAGCTACTCTCTTCCTTTTTATTTACGTGTAGAAGTTCTTACTGTCTGTTTTTATATTTTTAGCTAATTTACTCTCATAATCTATCTTCTCCCTCTTCATTTTTTTTTGTCATCCTTTGTTGTTTTCTAAAAATGTCCCAATCCTCTGGCCTACCACTAATCTTTGCAACATTGTATGCCTTTTCCTTCAATTTGATACCATCCTTAACATCCTTAGTTAGCCACGGATGGTTCAACCTTCTCATACAGTCTTTATTTCTCACTGGAATAAACCTTTGCTGAGTGTTATGAAATATCTCCTTAAATGTCTGCCACTGCTTATCTACTGTCTTACCCTTTAATCTATTTTTCCAGTCCACTTTAGCCAACTCTGTCTTCATACCTTTGTAATTATCTTTATTTAAGTTTAGGACACTAGTTTCAGACACAAGTTTCTCACTCTCAAACTGAATTTGAAATTCAATCATGCTATGATCACTCTTCCCTAGAGGATCCTTTACAATGAGATCATTAATTAATCCTGTCTCATTACCAACAGCACCAGCAACAGCACCTGCAGCCTGCTGGTCACAGACCTGTAGCTGCACACCAGAGAGGGGAGCAACAGAGAGGCAAGCAGCGGAGAGGTGCAGTTCACAGGAGGCACTATGCAGAAAATAGGGTTTACAGGCAGAGGCTGAGTTTCTTTGACATGTCCGAACAGCAGTGGCTTAGCAGGCTCAGGTTGTCACGTCAAGTGGCAGCAGACATCTGTAGCTTCCTAAAAGAAGGTCTACTGCCTGCTGGACCTGGTGGCCACATGTTACCAGTGGCTGTCAAAGTCACCACCACCTTCAACTTTTTGCTTCCAAGGCTGATCTGCAGACGTATCCAGGATCTCCCGGTCAGCTGCCCACAAATGCCCACTGATGAATTGTTTGCTAGGGCTGACAATTATGTCAACTTTGCCTGCGATTATGCCAGTCAGAATGAGCGGGTGCTGGGCTTTGTAGCTCTAGCTGGCTTCCCACAAATGCAGTGCTTCAGCGACGGCACACACATGGCAGTCCAGGCACCCACAGATCAACCAGGGGTATTTATCAACCACAAGGGCTTCCACTCCATCAATGTGCAGCTGGTGTGCAACCACAAAAAGATGTTTATGCAGGAGTGCACAAGATTCCCAGGAAGCTGCCATGATGCTTTTGTCCTGCGGCAGTCCAAGCTCTCTGATCACTTCTGACCTGGAAGCAGATTTAAGGGGTGACTGCTAGGTGACAAGGGATACCCACTACAAACTTGCCTCATGACACCCATCAAAAATCCTAACACGGAAGCCCAACAGTGCTACAAATAATGCCATATCACCACCAGACGTGTGATTGAACTGCCATCAGCATGCTAAAGATATGCTTCAGGGGCCTCGACTGATCTGGATGCGCCCTTCCGTATGCATCAGCCAGGGTCTCCAGAATGTTTTATTAAATTCATTTATGGGATGTGGGCATCGCAGGCAAGGCCAGCATTTATTGGGTGCCAATCAAGCGGGCTGCTTTGTCCTGGATGGCGTTGAGCTTCTTGAGTGTTGTTGAAGCTGCACTCATCCAGGCAAGTGGAGAGTATTCCATCACACTCCTTACTTGTGCCTTGTAGATGGTAGAAAGGCTTTGGGGAGTCAGGAGGTGAGACACTCGCCTCAGAATACCCAGCCTCTGACCTGCTCTTGTTGCCACAGTATTTATGTGGCTGGTCCAGTTAAGTTTCTGGTCAATGGTAACCCCAGAATGTTGATGGTGGGGGAGTTGGTGATGGTAATGCCGTTGAATGTCAAGAGGCAGTGGTTAGACTCTCGCTTGTTGGAAATAGTCATTGTCTGGCACTTCTGTAGCGCGAATGTTACCTGCCACTTAGCAGCCCAAGCCTGAACATTGTCCAGGTCTTGTTGCATGCGGGCATGGACTGCTTCATTATCTGAGGAGTTGTGAATGGCGCTGAACACTGTGCAGTCATCAGCGAACATCCCCATTTCTGACCTTATGTTGGAGAGAAGTTCATTGAAGAAGCAGCTGACAATGGTTGGGCCTAGGACACTGCCCTGAGGAATTCCTGCAGAGATATCCTGGGGCAGTGATGATTGACCCTCAAACACCACCACCATCTTCCTTTGTGCTAGGTGTGACTCCAGCCAGTGGAGAGTTTTCCCCCTGATTCCCATTGACTTCAGTTTTACTAGGGCTCCTTGATGCCACACTCGGTCAAATACTGCCTTGATGGCAAGGGCAGTCACTCTCACCTCACCTCTGGAATTCAGCTCCTTTTTCCATGTTTGGACCAAGGCTGTAATGAGGGCTGGAGCTGAGTGGTCTTGGCAGAATCCAAGCTGGGCATCAGTGAGCAGGTTATTGGTGAGTAAGTGCCGCTTGATAGCACTGTCGATGACACCTTCCATCACTTTGCTGATGATTGAGAGTAGACTGATGGGGCAGTAATTGGCCGGATTGGATTTGTCCTGCTTTTTGTGGGCAGGACATACCTGGGCAGTTTTCCACATTGTCGGATAGATGCCAGTATTGTAGCTGTACTGGAACAGGTTGGCTAGAGGCACAGCTAGTTCTGGAGCACAAGTCTTCAGCACGATAGCCGGAATGTTGTCAGGGCTCATAGCCTTTGCTGTATCTTGTATGCTCAGCCATTTCTTAATATCACGTGGAGTGAATCGAATTGGCTGAAGACTGGCTTCTGTGATGGTGGGGACCTCAGGAGTAGGCCGATATGGATCATACACTCGGCACTTCTGGCTGAAGAAGATTGCAAATGCTTAAACCTTGTCTTTTGCACTTGCGTGCTGGGCTCCACCATCATTGAGGATGGGGATATTCATGGAGCCTCCTCCTCCCATTAGTTGTTTAATGGTCCACCACCATTCATGACTGGATGTGGCAGGACTGCAGAGCTTTGATCTGATCCGTTGATTGTGGGATCGCTTAGCCCTGTCTATAGCATGCTGCTTCATCTTTTTAGCATGCATGTAGTCCTGTGTTGCAGCTTCCCCAGGTTGGCAACTAATTTTTAGGTATGCCTGGTGCTGCTCCTGGCATGCTCTTCTACACTCCTTATTGAACCAGGGTTGGTCCCCTGGTTTGCTGGTAATGGTAGAGTGAGGGATATGCCGGGCCATGAGTTTACAGATTGTGGTGGAATGCAATTCTGCTGCTGCTGATGGCCCATAGCGCCTTATGGATGCCCAGTTTTGAGCTGCTAGATCTGTTCTGAATCTGTCCCATTTAGCATGGTGGTAGTGCCGCACAACATGATGGAGTTGGGGTTTGCTGTTCTCTTCATAACATTGCGCAACAGTGAGGCTTGGACCAGCAGAAAGTAGAAGACGAAGAGCTCAGATCCTCCTCGGATGATTCAGAGGGGGGAGGAGGAAGATGAAGAGGAGGTAGAGTAGGGTGATGCACCCCCAGCTGGTCACATTGCTGCCTGGGATGCCAGGGATGCCCTTATTAATGCAAAGTTCATTTAGGTTTCAGCAGTGGATCCATGTCACCAGAGAATGTAAATGGCACTCTGCCCGCTCCCCCTCCCCCCAATACCACTAACACAAAACAATCCTGCAACCAAATATCCACCCTTGAACATCCCGCCATTAGTCCTCATCAATTCATGTCTTCCCATTCAACATTAATCAAGTTAGAAGGCCACTTACCACCCAATATCAAAGAATGGACAAGACGGGGAAGTTGTGAAAAAGACTAATATTTATGTGAGCTAATGTGCATACCCTTGTGCAACTACAAAGCCTCACTCTTCCTTTTTCTTCTACTCCTACGTGGTGCAACCTGTGTGGCTTCAGCAGAGGTAGAGGCAGGCTGCTCACATCCCTGCTCTAACTGCTGAAATGCTCTTGGCTGATGTCCTCTGGGTTTTTGGAGCCCATGAGGGCCCCGCCAAAGGCTGCTCCACCTCCACCTGTGCAGGCGCAGACTTGGCCTTCAGGAGATGAGGCAGCATGTGGGCTACTGACTGAGAGGTGGGCTGTGGGTGAGAAATGGAAGCGCTTTGAGCAGAGTCCCTACTTCCATGACCCTTTTTGCCATCATCCCACTCATGGCACACTCACACTTCACTGCTTCCACTGTGCTGGATAGCCAACTCCAAGGCCGAGAAATTGAGTTTGCGCTGCGCCAGGGCTTTAGCGCCGGAAGTTAGCGCCGGCGCTAAGTCCCTTTGCGCGCGCCAAAAATTCAGTAGCGCCGCGCCCAAACGGCTGCCGGCACTACTGAAGGGTTTTAGCGCCTGAAAACTGGCGCAACGCGCCGCATTGCGGCGCTATTCCGGCGCTGCGGCGCCCGCTGCGGTGCGGCAGGCTCGGGAAGTGCAGGCCTCCTCCTTCCATTAAGGAGGAGCTGCCTGCACCCGGCCGCGGCCCGCGCAAATCTCTTCAAAAATGAGCCCGGCACCTCGGACAAGTGCCGGGCTTGCATCTGTTCCGGGGGCGGGGGGGGGGAGAAGTCCGGGGAGGGAGCTGCGGGCAGGCGGCCGGCGGGAAAGCGGCCGGCCGCCGCGCCTCCTTAAAGCGCTGGCGCAGACTCCGGCAACACTCGTTTGCCGGAGTCTTAGTTGCGGCTGCCACTGGCGAGGCGGCCGCAACTGAATTTCGGCTTGGGGCCGGGTTACCACGGCAACCGGGACGCTGCGCACACCGATGACGTCATCGGTGCCGGCGCAGCGCTACCGGTCTACCGCCGCGGAAGGGCCCCAGGCAATTTAGGAACCGGCGCCAATTGCAGCGCTAGGCCCTCTAGCGCTGCAAAATCGGTGCTAAGGGCACTGAATTTCTAGGCCCAACTCTTTCAACTTGCACGTTTGGATTTTTTCCTTAAATTATTGGAGTTGACATTGCATCACACGGGGCCACATCACACCTGCAGCCACAGATTGGACAGGAAACCCGCAAGTATAATAATAATGAGGTGGCTGAGTGAAAAAGCTACTGACAGATGCATTGCACTTACTTCCGGGTTTCCTGCGTGCAATCAGAAACCGCACCCCCCCCCACCCACAACCCCATTCCTAGTGCATTACAAATTTATAATCCGGGTCTTAATATTGTGGCCTAGAAATTCAGTTGGGCGCGCCAGCCGTTAGCGCCTTAGGAGGAGTAGATCTCGAGCGCTAGGCGCTTAGCGCCCGGGCGCAGCGCGATCTGCGCCTCGCCCCAACTTCAGTACACATTTAGCACCGGCGCAAAGTCTTAGCGCGCGCCCTGCTGCGCGCGCAGATCATGACGTCATTTACTAGTGCAACGCGCTTTGTGCGCCCCAAACCGGAACTTCACTCGCGCCGGGCCATTGTGCGCCAGGCGGCCCTAACGACTGTGAAGTGGAATGGTACACAGCCGAGGCGGGCTGCGGGGAGCGCTAATTAAAGGGCACTTACCCTGCACTATAAAGGCCAGCCATTTTGCAGCATTCACTCTTGTGCAACGGTTTTTTGGAGAGAGACCAAGGAGGAGAGCAGCACGGTGGCATAGTGGTTAGCACTGTTGCCTCACAGCGCCAGGGACCCGGGTTCGAATCCGGCCTCGGGTGACTGTCTGTGTGGAGTTTGCACATTCTCCCCGTGTTTGCGTGGGTTTCCTCCGGGTGCTCCGGTTTCCTCCCACAGTCCAAAAGATGTGCGGGTTAGGTTGATTGGCTATGATAAAATTGACCCTTAGTGTTAGGGGGGATTAAATACGTGGGGTTACGGGTATCGGGTGGGATATGTGTCGGTGCAGGCTCGATGGGCCGAAATGGCCTCTATCTGCACTGTGGGGTTTCTGTGATTTCTGTGAGAGCTTACTGGTTTGGACCAACACTAGGACAGGTATTTTTGTCTCAGGCCAGAGCTTAGCAATTATCTTTGCCTTCGTTGAGAGCTCATTGTTTGCCAGCATATAATGGGGGCTGCATTGGGTGCCAACGCTGACTTTCAGCCTTATGCCAGAAGGGCTTACAGACGCCGTGAGAGAGTGGCAGCCCTGGCTAGACGCAGAGGGGGCAACAGGCGTCGCCAACTGAGGCCTTACCCACCCAGGGTATACCGCCAGCAGTCCTCCTATCTGACCATGTCTGCCGCGATGTGTGTAAGGAGGCTGCGATTCAGAAGGGAGGTGGTTGCAGACATCTGCCAGCTGCTTCAGAGAGATCTGCAGCCACAGCGGATGCGCAGGACGTCTCTGTCGGTGGCAGTGAAGGTGATGGTGGCTCTCAACTTCTATGCCACCGGCTCCTTCCAATCCGCTGCTGGGGACATCGCTAACATCTCCCAGTTCGCCGTGCATTGCTGCATCCGCCAGGTGACCGAAGCCCTTTTCAGAAGGAGACATCAATTCATCTCCTTCCCCATGACCCTGGACAAGCAGCAGCAGCGTGCAGTGGGATTTGCAAGAATAGCGGGCTTCCCCATGGTGCAGGGCGCCATTGACTGCACGCATGTGGCTTTGCGGGCACCTCTGGAGCATGCCGAGGATTACCGCAACAGGAAGGGCTACCATTCCCTCAACGTACAGCTGGTGTGTGACCACAGGCAGCGCATCCTAGCTGTCAATGCCCGCTTTCCAGGCAGCAGCCACGATGCCTTTATCCTGCGACAGACAACTGTGGCTGACATGTTCCAGGCACAGCCTCCCCCAAGAGGATGGCTTATCGGGGACAAAGGCTATCCTTTGTGTACCTGGCTCATGACCCCGCTCCGCGCACCCACGACCCCTGCTGAAGAGGCATACAACGAGAGCCATCAAGCGACTAGGAACATCATAGAACAAACAATCGGCGTCCTCAAGCAATGGTTCCGCTGTCTCGATCGCTCCGGGGGAGCCCTCCAGTATTCGTAGGAGCGAGTCTCCCAATTCGTCGTCGTTTGCTGCATGCTGCACAACCTGGCTATCCGCAGGACTCAGGCACTGCCACCTCACGTTGGACCCCCACCTCAGGAGGAGGAGCAGGAGGAACATGAGGAGGAGGAGGACGAGGAGTACCAGCCCAGGAGGGAGGCACAAAGTCCAAGGGCCGCCCGTCGGCGGCTTATTGAACGTCACTTCTAGGCCCCCTGTCAGGGAATGGCTTGTGCCAATGAAAGAACATGATTGCAGCCGCTCCGCAAGCCCTCAGCCGGTTAAGGCAACAAACACTTCAAAGATCAAACATGGACAATGTTAATAAATAAAATGCTTTATTGTACAAACTCAGGGCCCTTCCCACATGAAAACCAAAAACAGACAAAACCCCCAAAAAACACTCAAACACATTACTCGCTCCCACAACCTGGAGAGGATTAACAAAACAGTGCAACTAAAATGGCCGTCATCCTCGGCCTTCAAAAAACAAACATCCAATTCTCGGCCTCAAAAAACAAACATCCAATTCTCGGCCTCAAAAAACAAACACAACTGGCGACACATTCGACTTTTTGGCCCGCTAGGGCGATGCCTTGGCCATCTTTGTGTGGCCCCTGCCCGCCCTGCTGCTCCTCCTCAAAGTAAGGCCATTGGCTGCTGCAAGGCTGGGGGCAGGCTCCAGAGGGGCACATGTCATGACGGCAGATGCCCTTGGGGGTCGGCCTAGTTGAGGTCTGGCCGTCGAGCGAGCGGCTGTTGAATGCTGCAGCTGTGGCTGGCCAGCATCAGTCGCTGCAGCAGCTCCTGGCAGCTCCACTGGGGGAGTGGCAGTGGCGGCTGGAGGAATGGGGGCAAGCTGGCGGATGGCAGGCGCTCGCTGGTCGCCTGAGACACTGGCACTCGCCCGGGCCAGCACTGCAGCATGCGCACCAATCTGCCGAGGGACAGACCGCTGTGCTGCTGCAGCGCGCCGGGTGCCCTGGCGATGCCTGGCTGACACAGCGAGTGTGGCAGCAGTGAGTGCCCGTGTTGACCTGTTCAGTGACCTCATCAGAGCACCCAGTGACTGCACGGCACCACTGATCAGCTGCCCACTCGCTGCCTGAGCTGCCCTGAATGCCGCCCGACTCGCTGCCTGATCTGCCCTGAATGCCGCCCGACTCGCTGCCTGCTCTGCCCCGAATTCCGCCAAACTGATGGCCTGTGAGGCCCCGACGTCGGTGACACTCCGAGAGAGGGACTCGATGGCCTCAGGCAACCGTGCCACGGCCCCCATGAGCTCCGTGTGCCGGCACTCTGAGTCCGCGGACAAGTCTTCGAGGCGTTCCATCTCCTCGGCGAAGACCATCTCCGGACTGGAGGCCGGACTCTCCCTCTGGGGAGAAGGCCGCCGAGCTGGCCGACCCTTCCTGCATTGCTGGACGCCGCTGGGCCCAGCAATTGGACTCCCCTCCGACCCTTCCCCCCTCTGGGGAGAAGGCCGCCGAGATGGCACCCCCCTCCCGCGTTTCTGCAGGCCGCAGGTCCCATGAGCTCCCCTCTCCTCCGACACTTGCGCGACGCTCCCCTCCAGGGAAGACGTGTCCCCTACATTGGCATGGGTTGCCACGGCTGAGGGTTCCCCTGATGGGCCGCCTTCCTCTTGCTCCTCCTCCTCCTCCTCTTCTGAGGGGCTGTCACTGGCAAGTTCAGGGACCTCCTCCTCACCATCTGAAAGCAGGAAGGCACAAGAGTAGCTTTAGAGTGAGGAGAGGGCGTCAGCGAGGGATGCATGAGCGGTGGCATTCAGCGCATTGGTCGGACAATGGCAAAGGATGTAGATCTGGTGCGCAAGTGGGATGAGAGAGGTCCAAACGTTGATGTCCTTACCATTGGTGCCCAGAACAGGGTCGGCATCTCCACATGCAACGGGGCCAATCACCCGGCCACCCATGATGCGCTCCACGCGATGTTGCAGCTCGGTGAGCGGCTGGATCTGGGGCCGGCCTCCCCCGGTCGCAGTCCGGCTCTTCTTGTTATTGGCCAGCTTGGCCTGCAAGAGAAAGGACGGCCTCTAAGTACAGTGTGTAGCCCTGATCTTGTGTGCACTGCCTCCCATGGTGGAATAGCCTGGCCAGTGTGTCACCCTGATCTTGTGTGCACTGCCTCCCATGGTGGAATAGCCTGGCCAGTGTGTCGCCCTGATCTTGTGTGCACTGCCTCCCATGGTAGAATAGCCTGGCCAGTGTGTCACCCTGATCTTGTGTGCACTGCCTCCCATGGTGGAATAGCCTGGCCAGTGTGTCGCCCTGATCTTGTGTGCACTGCCTCCCATGGTAGAATAGCCTGGCCAGTGTGTCACCCTGATCTTGTGTGCACTGCCTCCCATGGTGGAATAGCCTGGCCAGTGTGTCGCCCTGATCTTGTGTGCACTGCCTCCCATGGTGGAATAGCCTGGCCAGTGTGTCGCCCTGATCTTGTGTGCACTGCCTCCCATGGTGGAATAGCTTGGCCAGTGTGTTAAGTGCAGAATGTGCAATTGATGTTCATGCCTGTCCCATAGCTGCTGGATGAGGGCTGGCCATTAGGGCTTTCAGGTCCCTTTGCCCATAATGTGAGGTGCACATGCAAGGATGAGGAGGTCACTGGAAAGGGTACTCACCCTGACAATCCGCGTGAGGTCATTAAACTTTTTGCAGCATTGGACACCGGCCCTGGGGACCTCGCTGTTGGCTGACACCTTGCTGGTGACATGCCTCCAGGCTCTCCGGTAGGCGCGGACCGGCGCCTTCCTGCCATTGTCCGGGTACAAAATATGGCGCCTCTTCTCCACACCACCAACCAGCACACTCAGATCACGCTCTGAGAAGCGCTGCGCTCGTTCATGGGCCCTCTGCATGGCTTCAGGCGCTATTTGGGTCCAGCAGCAGTGTTCAGGCCTAGCTGGAGGGCTCCACTATCCAGGGCGTGGCAGCAGACAAAGTCGACCCATCCCCCTTAAGAGCTGGCCGGCGCCAGGGTGTCTGCTGTCAATCACGAGATGGCTGCACCTGCGCTGCGCCCGGCCTGGGCGCTCTCGCTCAGCACCTCCGGCTTAGCGCCTAAAGAGAGGCGTCCAGCGCCAGTTTTAGCGCTCGAGCAAACTCTTAGGGCGAAGCTAATGAATATCGGAGAAGTGGCCTCGATTTGGCGGCGGGCGCAAACTTTAGCGGCCGCCCGACTTTACCGCCCCAAAAGTGGCTACAATGAATTTCTAGGCCTGTGTGTCTTAATTTTAACAACAAGCCTCCTATTTCACCTTTCAAAAGTGCTTATATACAACTTCTATAGCATTTCTTTTATTGATACCATTGTTAATTCTTCAATTGCACTAATGGGGTTAGTCTACAGATGACCTATTAGTAGAAGGAAGGTGGAGGAAGAAATATGCTACATTGTGTACAGGACTCCTTTCTAATCTAACATGTAAGAAGCCCAACAAGGGAGGATTCACTACTGAATCTAGTAATGGGGAATGAACCAGAGCTGATAAAACAAGTAAATATTGGGGAACATCTAGGCAATAGTGACCATAATATAATATGCTTTAAGATAATAATTGAGAAGGACATAAGTATGACGAAGACAAGGGGAATAGATTGGAGAAAAGTTGATTTTGAGGGACTGAGAATAGAATTTGGAAAATTAAAATGGACAACAATATTGACAAACAATGATGTAGAACAGCAATGGGAAATATTTGAAACAATGTTAAACAGAGTCCAGGAAAAATAGATTCCACTAAAAAACAAGAACAAGTTAAACACTAATGAGACACCAAGAATGAATAAAGACATAAGGAAAAAATTAAGGATAAGGGAAGAGGCATACACTAAGTACATGGACAGCAGGGGAGAACATGATAAGGGAGAATATTAAGAGATTAGAAGAGAAAAAAGCAATTAGGAAGGCAATGAGGAGCTTTGAAATTAAATTATCAAGGAAAATAAAACAAAATAGTAAAATATTATACAGGCACATAAATGAAAAAAAGGAAAGTTGGGATGGGAATAGGGCCACATAAGGGATGGTCAGGATATAATCACAGGCAGTGATAGCAAGTGGAGCAGGCTCGAGGGGCCAAGTGGCCTATTCCTGCTCCTACTTCTTACGTTCAAATTGGCAGAAATATTAAATAATTACTTTGCTTCAGTATTTACCAGAGGCAGAGCAGATGAACATGACATCAGAAGATGAAATTAGAAATGATATTACCACATTTAAAATAAAAAAAAATAGGAGAATATTAAATAAACTAATTAAAATCAAAAAAGATAAAACCCCTAATCTGGACAGATTACATCCACATATTTTAAAATAATCTAGGGAAGAGATAGCAGAGGCACTATTACACATATTTAATAATTCATTAGAAAAAGCTGCAGTGCCAGTGGACTGGCGGATAGCTAACGTAATACCTATATTTAAGAATGGAGATAGAACATGTCCAGGGAATTATAGACCAGACAGCTTAACATTGGTGGTAGGTAAAATAATGGAATCCCTGCTAAAGGAGAAAATAGAAAAACATCTAGAAACCAAAAATATAACAATGAATAGTCAGCATGGACTTTAAAATGGAAAGTCTTGTTTGACCAACCTCATTGAATTCTTTGAAGAGGTAACAGAGAGATTAGACAAGGGTAATCCAGTAGATGTAATTTATCTAGATTTCCAAAAGGCCTTCAATAAGGTAGCACATAATAGACTAATGAAAAAGGTCAGAGAATGCAGAGTCAGGGGACAGGTAGCAGAATGGATTGCTGACTGGCTTTAAGATAGAAAGCAGAGAGCAGGGATAAAGGGTAGTTATTCAAAGTGGCAGAAGGTGGAAAGTAGGGTCCCACAAGGATCAGTGCTGGGACCAGTGTTGTTCACAATTTCTATTAATGATTTAGACTTTGGAATCAAAAACACAATTTCTAAAGTTGTGGATGACACCAAATTGGGGGGATAGTCAATACTGAGGAGGACTGAAACTAATAAATTTGCAGAATGGGCATATAATTGGCAAATTAATTTCAACACAGATAAATGTGAGGTATTATATTTTGGTAAGAAAAATAAGGAGGGCACATATTCCTTGGGAAATAAGAATCTAAATGAGGTAGATGAGCAAATGGATCTCGGAGTACAAATACACAAATCACTAAACGTAGCGACACAGGTTAATAAGGCCATAAAAAATGCAAACCAAGCACTAGGGTTTATTTCTAGAGGGATAGAATTGAAAAGTTATGCTAAACTTATATCAACCTTGGTTAGACCACACTTGGAGTACTGTGTACAATTCTGGCCGCCATATTATGAAAAGGGTACAGAGGCAAGGATGATACCAGAAATGCAAGGGTATATCTATCAGGAAAGGATGAACAGACTGGGTCTCTTTTTGCTTGAAAAGAGAAGGCTGAGGGGTGACCAAATAGAGGTCTTTAAAATTATGAAAGGTTTTGATAGATTAGACACAGAGGGGGCGATTTTGCCAGCCCTGGGGAGGTGGGTATGGAGGCGGGACTGCCGGGAAAATGTCAGAATCTGGGAGCGGGTACCCATCCCGCCCCAACCCGCCTCTGTGCCATCTTCCCAGGAGGTGGGTACCCGACCCACGCCGGGACCTGTCTCCTCGAGGCGGGAAGGGAATTAGTGCCAATTAACTGCCTGTAGTTTTTTGGCTAATCCCTATTTTGAGCCCTAAAGTGTGGGCTTCCTGATGGCTCCAAACCTCGCCAGAGTCAGCGAGGCGAGCTGTGGGTCTGCAGGGGTCGGAGGGGCCGTGAGTGATGAGTTCAAGTGTGGAGAGGTAAGTGTGTGAGGTGAGTCTAAAGTGTTTTAATAAGATTACTTACCTTTGCTTCTTCCTCCAGGCATCATCCCTTTAGGCTGCGGAGCTGCCTCATCTCCACGGCAGAGATGACAGAATGGCTGCTGCATTCTCCGATGCAACAGCCATCTGATTTTTGATCAGGAAAGAGGTTTGGTGAGTCTTGAGTACAAGGACTCACCAAAGAACAGAGAATGTCAGTGTTTGACAGCTGTCAAATGATGACAATTTTGATATATGAAACGTTATTTGCTGACGTTCTCTGTCACCAGTTTGCCCTTAATTGGCCTGCTAAGCCTGCTGGATGGGCTTAGCAAGGTCAATCAAGGGAAAATAGCGTGGGTTCGCCGGACATCGATGGAGGCGGGACTAAAACCGACAAGCAGCAGTCCCGCCTCCATCACGTCCCCATTGATAAAATCACCCCCAGAGAGTGTGTTTCCATTTGTGGGGAAGAGAAAAATGAGAGGCCATCAATATAAGATAGTCACCAAGAAATCAAATAGGGAATTCGGAAGAAATATCTTGACCCAGAGAGTGGTGAGAATGTGGCACTCGCTACCATGGGGAGTGGTTGAAGTGAACATTATAGATACATTTAGAGGGAGGCTAGATAAGTATATGAGGGAGAAGGGAATAGAGGATTATGCTGATAGAGTTATATGAGCAATGATGGGAGGAGGCTCGAGTGGAGCATAAATGCTGGCATGGATTGTTTGGGCCAATGGCCTATTTCTCTGCTGCATACCCTATGTAATCCTATGTAATATTTAATTCAAAGAACTTTATTAAATTTGTCAGACACAGTTTACCCTTTATAAATCAATGTTAACTGTCCCTATTTAACCCATGACTTTCTAGATATTAACTTTACCCCGCATTATGGTCTCTAGAAGCTTATCTACCAGCAGTGTTTCATTGGAAACCTTCCAATCCTCTGGTACAACTTCCAAATTCAAGGATGTTTGCAAGATTCCTCTCTGACTTCCCTCAGCATTGTAAGATACACAGATAAATCCTGAATAGTACTTCAAATTAAACCAGGAAAGTAGAACTAAAGGACATACATTTAAATCAATAAATTTAAACAAGATAATAAAAATAACTTCTTTGCTAAAAGAATGACTGATTCAAATAACCTTCTGGGGATTAGTAGGGACAATATAATCGGAGCATTCAAAATGCAGCTAGATTATAAACTTAGAGTTAGGATAATAAAGGGATGAACTTTGATGGGCCAAATGGCCTTTTCTGATCCTTGACTTTTTTAATGTTCTTTAAGATCTTTCTCATACCCCCACCTCCCAACAACTATTGCTGTGAGCCTCAGCAGACTCTTAAATGTGAGACGGACCTGTAACCTGAACTGTTGTTACAGTCAGATAAAATTCTCACACAGCTGTGATGGTCTTTTTGAAATCTCAGCCCCTCGGTTACTTTATCATGCAAAGCTCCCTTAACAAAACTGCTGGTGTGGGTTGGAAAAATGGAATCATTCCTATTAATGTGTGGCTAGGTGTTCCCTGCATCTGCGTGGTACATCAAGCCCTTCAAAGTGAGATCAGATGGATTTGCAGCACATGTACTTTAGCTGTAATCTGCATTAAGCAGAGCCTGTACTTCAAAAAGTAACCTTGCACCTGGCAAACATATAGTGCTAACAGTTTTATTACCACTGGAATTACCAACTTGAAATAAAGCCAGGCATATTCTTTTTCTTGTTTACTGTCTGTATCTGCCCTATGTTCTCATATTAAAAGAATCTTATTCAATGATCCATTGCTGAAAAACAATAAAGTACAATGACATCTGTAGTAAGTGGTCATTCAGCAGCCTGACCAAAACTGTCTGCTGCAAACAGATGGTTGGAGGAGACCACACAAGGCTTTGGCTTCACTCCCATCAAAAGTCATTGCGTCTGCGACTGGGGGGGCAGGGGGTGGGGGGAGTGGGGGGAGGGGGCAGGGAGTGGGGGGTGGGGGGGTACAGTGGGTGGGGGGGGGAGTGGGGGCGGGACCAGGTCATCAAAGCAAACCTACAAGATGTAAGTGACGATTAATCCTTTGTGGGTTCCAGTAGCATTTCTGTGTGAAAATAAAAACTTCAGATAGATTTAAAAATAAATACTCAATGATGGGAATCTGAAATAAAAGCCCAACGAGTCATTCAGCAGCTGAACGAGTAATGACAGATTCCCATTTTAAGAGGGATCCTGCTGCACTCTAACCAAGGATCCCAGTTCAAATCTAATCTCACTCCTTATGCTATTTGACATTCAACCTTTCTGGGAATAATTTTTACCCACGCTGTAAAAGGAAATATGTGCGCCAGAAGACATGAGCTACAGAGTGTTTCAGTACTCAAAGGATTCATTTTGACTTTTGTTGAGCCTTAACCCATTTCCTGGCTGTTTGTCATTTCCTTGCCATTTTGAGGCAATGTTTTATGTGTGATCCTGAGGGGTTCTGCACAGTAGCAGGAGCAATAAGATATCACTGATTTTCACAACTACCCTTTTTCTATTTGGGTGCAGGAAAGGGCTTGCTACTTTCCACTGGATTTGGTCAGTTCCAAAGGATAGTTTGCACTGCATTTTTTGTATTTGTTTTATTCCCTTTCTTTTAATACAATGGAGTGTCTATGTCGCTCTTTCGGTCCCTCTGGGGGTGATTGCAACCCTAAATAAATGCTGGCCTTGCCAGTGACACCCACATCCCAGAAACAAATTTTTAAAAATCTGCCAGTCGAAAGCTGGGTGCACGGTCAGTTAAAATGCCCCGGAGCAGCCAGGACCCTGCTTCTTCGATTTTAACCTGCTCTCCTGAGCAAGTGGGGAGGACAGTGCCCAAAGCGAGTGGGATTCTTCTTTACATTTTCATGTTGAGTCTTGTTGGCATCACTGGGACCTGACTTTTTTAACAGCCTTGAGTAGGGAAGCCACTGCAGCTTTCTGCCAGACCAAACTGGGACAGAGAGAGGGTCAGCCCAATAGGTTAAGTGTGTTTCTGGCTCCTCTGGGCACCACAAAGAATGCATGGGCCCCCACTTCTCGAACGCGAGATCCCTGTGCATACTGGAGTCATTTTCTAACTTCCCCTGCTGACAGTGTATGGCAGAAGTTTGACTGCATACTGCACATGACATCCCAGTTGCAAAATCATACACTGCATGTTCTTGAATTTCCAATATGTACTAAGATCGGGCAAAGCTCCCTGCTGCAGATGCTAAGTTGGAAAATTCCCCCTACCATGTCTAAGTTCAAGCCTCCCATCCTTACTCGAATAATGGTATAGTGCTGCGAGGATTTCCTCCAACAACAACAAAAACAACTTGTATTTGTATAGCACCTCTAACGTAGTAAAATGTCCCAAGGCGCTTCACAAGAGCGTTATAAAACAAAATTTGACAACAAGCCACATAAGGAGAAATTAGGGCAGGTGACAAAGAGGTAAGTTTTATGGAGTGTCTTAAAGGAAGAAAGAGCGGTAAAGAGGTGGAGAGGTTTAGGCAGGGAATTCCAGAGCTTAGGGCCTTGGCAGCTGAAGGCATGGCCACCAATAGTAGAGTGATTAAAATCAGGGATACTCCAGAGGTCAGAATTAGAGGAGCGCAGATATCTCGGGGGGTGTGGGGCTGAAGGAGATTACAGAGATAGGGAGTGGAGAGGCCATAGAGGGATTTGAAAACAAGGATGAGAAATTTAAAATTGAGGCGCTGCTTAACCGGGAGCCAATGTACATCAGCGAGCACAGGGGTGATGGGTGAATGGGACTTGGTGCGAGTTAGGACATGGGCAGCCGAGATTTGGATGACCTCAAGTTTACATAGGGTAGAACGTGTGAGGCCAGCCAGGAGTGCATTGGAACAGTCAAGTATAGAGGTTATAAAGGCATGGATGAGCATTTCAGCAGCAGATGAGCTGATGCAGGGGCGGAGTCGGGCGATGTTACGGAGGTGGAAATAGTTGAAGCGCGGATATGTGGTCGGAAGCTCTTCTCCGGGTCAAGTATGACACTAAGGTTGCAAACAGTGTGGTTCAGCCTCAGACCATTGCTAGGGAGAGGTATAGAGTTGGTGGCCTGGGGACGGTGTTTGTGGCGGGGACCGAAGGCAATGGCTTCATTCTTCCCAATATTTAAGAACATAAGAACATAAGAATTAGGAGCAGGAGTAGGCCATACGGCCCCTCGGGCCTGTTCCGCCATTCGATAGGATCATGGCTGATCCGAACCTAGACTCATGTCCACTTCCCTGCCCGCTCCCCGTAACCCCTAATTCCCTTATCAGCTAGTAAACTGTCTATCTCCGTTTTAAATTTATTTAATGTCGCAGCTTCCACAGCTCTCTGAGGTAGCAAATTCCATAGATTTACTACCCTCTGAGTGAAGAAGTTTCGCCTCATCTCAGTTTTGAAAGGGCAGCCCCTTATTCTAAGATTATGCCCCCTAGTTCTAGTCTCACCCATCAGTGGAAACGTCCTCACCGCATCCACCCGATCAAGCCCCCTCACAATCGATAAGATCGCCTCTCATTCTTCTGAATTCCAATGAGTAGAGGCCCAACCTACTCAACCTTTCCTCATAAGTCAACTCCCTCATCTCTGGAATCAACCGAGTGAACCATCTCGGAACTGCCTCGAGAGCAAGTATATCTTTTCTTAAATATGGAAACCAAAACTGTATGCAGTATTCCAGGTGTGGCCTCACCAGTACCCTGTATAACTGAAGCAAGACTTCCCTGCTTTTAAACTCCATCCCCCTTGCAATAAAAGCCAAGATTCCATTGGCCTTCCTGATCACCTGCTGTACCTGCATACTAACCTGTGTTTCATGCACCAGGACCCCCAGATCCCTTTGTACTGTAGCACTTTGCAGTTTCTCTCCATTTAGATAATAGCTTGCTCTTTGATTTTTTCTGCCAAAGTGCATAACCTCACACTTTCCAACATTATATTCCATCTGCCAAATTTCTGCCCACTCACTTAGCCTGTCTATGTCCTTTTGGAAGTCCAAATACACCACATCCACTGGTTCCCCTTTATCCACCCTGTTTGTTACGTCCTCAAAGAATTCGAGCAAATTTGTCAAACATGACTTCCCCTTCATAAAACCATGCTGACTCTGTCCGATTAAATTATGCTTATCCAAATGTCCTGTTACTGCTTCCTTAATAATGGACTCCAACATTTTACCAACCACAGATGTTAGGCTAACTGGTCTATAGTTTCCAGCCTTTTGTCTACTTCCCTTTTTAAATAAGGGTGTTACATTAGCAGTTTTCCAATCTGCTGGGACCTTTCCTGAATCCAGGGAGTTTTGGAAAATTACCACTAATGCATCCGCAATCCCTACCGCTACTTCTCTCAAGACCCTAGGATGTAAGCCATCAGGTCCAGGGGATTTATCCGCCTTTAGTCCCATTATCTTACCGAGTACCACCTCCTTAGTGATTTTAATCGTATTTAGCTCCTCCCCCCCATAGCCCCCTGTTTGTCCAGTGTTGGGATATTTTTAGTGTCCTCTACTGTAAAGACTGATACAAAATATTTGTTCAGCATTTTTACCATCTCCATGTTCCCCACCACTAATTTCCCTGTCTCGTCCTCTAAGGGACCAACATTCACTTTAGCCACCCTTTCACCCTTTTAATTGGAGGAAATTTCTGCTTATCCAGTACTGGATGTCAGACAAGCAGTCTGACAATTTAGAGATAAGTGGAGGGGTCGAAAGAAGTGGTGGTGAGGTACAGCTGGGTGTCATCAGTGTACATATGGAAACTAACACTATGCTTTTGGATGATGTCACCAAGGGGCAGCATGCAGATGTGAAATAGGAGGGGACAAAGGATAGCTTCTTGGGGGACACCAGAGGTAATGATGCGGGAGTGGGAAGAGAAGCCATTGCAGGTGATTCTCTGGTTACGATTAGATGGATAAGAATGTAACCAGGTGAATGGAGTCCCACCCAGCTGGATGATGGTGGAGAGGTGTTGGAGGAGGATGATGGAGTGGTCGACCATGTAAAAAGCCTGCAGACAGGTTGAGAAGGATGACGAGGGATAGTTTATCTTTGTCACAGTCAAATAGGATGTCATTTGTGACTTTGATAAAAGCCGTTTTGGTACTGTGGCAGGGGCAGAAACCTGATTGGAGGGTTTCAAGCCTGGAGTTCCGGGAAAGATGGGCACGGATTTGGGAGGTGACAACACGTTCAAGGACTTTGGAGAGGAAAAGGATGACAGCAGATTTGAGGGAGAGGGGGACAGTACCCGAGGAGAGAGAATGTTAACAATGTCAGCTATCATGGGAGCCAGAAAAGGAAGTTGGATGGTCAGCAGTTTAGAGGGATTAGGGTCGAGGGAGCAGGAAGTGGGTCTCATGGACAGGATGAGCTCGGAGAGGGCATGAGGGGAGATTGGAAAGAAACTGGAAAAAGGTACGAGTTCATGGCTAGGCCAGGAGGGAACCTTAGAGGATTTATGGCCCGGTGGGCTAGAGGAAGGAAGGGAAGTGGCAGAGGATGCTGATCGGATGGTCTCAACCTTAGAGACAAAGAAGTCCATGAGCTCCTCACACTTGTTGCTGGAGGTGAGGGTGGAGGAGACAAGGGAGAGGGGTTTAAGGAGAGGGTTTGCAGTTACTTAATCCCTTTGTTTATTAATTACTTAATGAAGTATCACTTGTCTAGCATGTGGCACCAACAAATACATAATGTGGAGCTACTCACATTCATTCAGAACATATTACAAAGTGAACAAGCAAAGCAAAATTTAAATGTAAATTTTCACTTATCACACATGGATTGTCCAATACAATAATTTTTAATTGCTCGAGTTTTTCAAGTGTAGTTTTTTAAAAGTGACTTTAAGGTACAGAACTATCACACAGAAAATTACCATCACCTCCCCTCTTGATTAATATAAAAAGGATTCGTGGTAATTTCCTTTTTATTTAAATTTATTTAAAAAAAATACAGTACACCCTATACTCAATAATAAGGACCAGCTGTTCCTGCTCATTCTTATACTGATTATGTTTTGATGCACTCCTGTTAAATCTGTAAAATGCTTGCCTGCTGTAGTATAATAACCATGGCATTCCCTTGAACAGGGGCTGAAAAATCCATTATTTATCATCCAGAGAAAGCAAGATGTCGGTGAAAAATGCCAAAATCTCAGCCAGGCAACAGTTGGGATGCTACGATTAACCTCCTCACCCCTAGCTGAGAGAAATCAGTTAAGTTTCCTGGGCCTGATCACTGTCCAGTCAACCCTGCTAAAAAGTGTGCATATGGAGACGTTAAATGAGAACAGCACTATGATTGGCTCTAATTCATTTCAGGATTGGACAGCCTTCTGAAATGGGTCATTTTAACCTAACCCGTCTGGCAGGAAACTGACAGGTTCAGATTGAAGTTAATGGAAACTAAAATCGGGCAGGGTGTAATATGGCCAGCCAATCCAAACCTGTCAGTTTCTCAGCAAGAAAGTCAGGTTAAAATGACTCTTTCAAGTGTCTGAGCAGACACATGAAGAATGCCCATTTGAGTGAGGTACCAGAAGTCTCTTGATACTTGTGAAATCATATTCCAATAAACTCCGACAGCTTCAAGAAAGGAGGAGAGAACTTGGAAAAGATAAAAGAAAACTGGCAAAAGATTACAGAATGACGGCGTGATGTCAAAGGAGGTTTTTGCTCTTGACCATGTAACCTATGAAATACACATTGGCCTAGAAATTGGATCGTGCTGTGCCTGTTTTTCAGGCATAAACCAGGTGCCTAAGGGTCCACTTCCACTGGAAATGCAATGCCTGCCATATTGGGTACCTCCGTAGGCATCAAGGGGACGTGCCTGGATCAGGCGTTATGCCCTTTGCATGTGCAAATTGGGGGACTGGTGCCTGTTTCAGGCCCTCTTTGCAAAATTGGATAAATACTTGAAAAAATTGCATGGATATGGGGAAAATAGCGGGGGGCGTGGGACTAACTGGATTGCTCTTCGGAAGAAGCGGCGTGGACTCGATGGGCCGAATGGCCTCCTTCTGTTCTGTACTATTCTATGATTCTATAATTCAATGAATGACCGCAGCTTGCTCGATGCAGTCAGTTTCTTCAAACGCTTAGCAGCCGAAGCAGCTGTCATTAAAAGGATTGGGTTAGCTTTCCACCCAGAAGGTAAGGTTTAACTTTTTTACTTACGTTTTTGTGGAGCTGGAGGAGCAGGAGTGCTCTTCCCAGCTCCATATTAAATCCGTTGTATGTGGTACATGCCAATCTTTCGCTGTATGGCAATGAAAAATAACACTTTACTGAACAATGCACAATTAATACATTCAAATAATCTGTGAAATAGATACTTATTCAAACCTTAAGCTAATACTTCAAAAGCAAAGATGCAGTTAAAGCGGCACAGCCTTTACGCCTCGGGCACAGTCCTACATCATTGTTGCGCACAGTGATAATGTGCATGGCTTGTTTGTGACACAACTACAGGTTGTGAAGTGAACTGTGTCATACGCTCCCACTGTTTGCCAAACAAATAATAAAAAAAGTTTGCCAACACTTTTCAATAATACTGTGCCACGTCTAACATTTAAGCCCTCAATGGACACTGCGATTGAAGCATGCATGGCTTTTCATCACCAAACTTCGACAAGTTATTTTAAAAATGATGTATTTGTATAGCATGATTGTTATTATTCAATGAGAGGAGTAAGAGGGTGCAAGTTACTTGACCACTGTGTGTTGCAACTTTGTAATTGCATTCATGAAGACTGTTAAAAGAACGTGTTTACATTTTTTGTAAAAATACCAAACAGAGAAAATCTTTATGAATGTGTATACAATGTTGACCAGAGAAATTATTTTCCAAATATGTACATATACAATACTATTTTTAACAAATTTGTCAATTTTTTCCTTTCCTATTCTTTCAAAATGATGATAAAAATGATTAACTCCTTTACTTCTGGCTGGGATAGATGCAAGTCGAGACATCACTGTTTTCTAACTTGTGGTTTAGCCAGACCTGCCTCTCCTACAGGTAGTGTAAATTAATCCCTTTAAGTTGGACACAAACACGTAATGTCAAACGGACTACAGACAGATAGAAATTTCACACCTCACTGCAGCAATTATTTAAGCTCTACAAGGAGACCTATTTTTGCAGTTGATAAGTCATCACATATTCAGATAATGATTTCATCCCCTACTGTAAGGTTCAGGCAATAGTTCGTTATGTTGCTGATTTACAGATCACATTCTTTAGCTGCCACAAGTTCTTGATGTGGCACGAGGGCAGTGCAGCTTGCTGTTGCTTGGCATTTGTGCACAGGGCATCTTGTTTCACACAACACATGTTGTGCCAGAAAAAAACACAGCTTCTGGCCCTCATGTGAATCCCCTCACCCATACCAGCTACTTTTATGTTGCATAGAGATGTCCGCCACAATACAGTTCAAATTTAAATTCAGGGTTGTAATTTGATACAGTCTATGTAACTGAACGATTACTTTATCATCCAGCTGCAGTGTATAATAGCTGAGACCTTACAAGTCTCAGCTATTTTCAGTGATAATAATTTGTGAAACTGTATTATTGTGAAAAAAAAAATGTCTCCCCCCCTCAATTTTTACCACTCCTGTCTTGAAGGAGCTGTCTCCTGCTGAGATACAATCCCAATTGCACCAGCTTCCCTCTGGTACCTCAGCCAAGTGACTATTGTTAATGTGGGATTCTAAACAGTCAGACCCCGATTTTACCGGGGGTCGGGTGGGTGGTGTGATCAGTGTGTGCGAGCTTCGAAGCAGGCAGCGCACCTGAAAACAGCAGCGATGTCAAGGCTTGCCCGATTTTAACGGCTGGGCCTCATTTCCATACATTTCGTCAGGCTCCCGCTCAGCCAGATCCACTACCTGGCCAGCAGGCGGGAACGGGAATTCAGGCAGCAGGAGGTCCTCCACCAGGGATCCGCGGGAATTGTCCCCGTTGTATTTTTAAAAACTGTTGTATTTTTATTGGTTGGCGGGACAGGAGTTAAAACCGCGTGGTACTTTCTGCTGCAGCTGTTTTAACACCAGGTTGTTGAGGTGTCTGCCTGAGTGTGGTGGATGCCTCAGGCAAATCGGGGTCACGTCACTCACTTGGAACTCTGAGGCCATTTTCATGGTCTACTGACTGTGGTTCTCCAACCAGTACAACCTACAGAAGCAGAAGCAGTAAGGTAAGTACAAATGAATGCTTGGGCCTCTGCCACCCTGGGCTCCCCTTGCTTCCCTTCCATAAAACCTTCCTGAAATCTCACCCCACCTGCAACCTACGTGAGTGTTGGCAGGTCGCCGCCTGGCCGGCCAATCGTCGCAGGGCGGCAGCCAGTCAGCTGCTCTAGATGCCAATTACCGTAGGGCAGCTAGCTGCTGAAAGTTAATGAGGCCCGGCGCAGTTGCAGGAACAGGAAACCCTGCCTCAAAGTATTTGGCACTTGTGAACAATAGTTATTCACCTTTTATAAATGCCTATGGGAGGCTAGCTTAAAATTGGCCAGACCTTCTATGGCAACTCTCGTGTGCCTCACTCCCCTGCTTTCCACCCAGGAGGTAAAATCCATGCTTTAATGTTCATCAATGAGTTTGCTTCTGGGGGAAAACCCCAGCGCTTCCAGGTCATTGAAGGTGGCGATAGGGGAGAGCGAGATATAGTGAACATGAAAAAGTCATGGACAGTTCACAGAGGACACCGTTCATCCTTCATTTATCCTTACAAAGTGGCTGAAAGTGAAGAAACAATTCTTTAAAGCGTTTTTGTTTTATCTTTTTTTGTTGGTCTTGAGTTTATGTCATGAGATGTTTGCATATAAATGCTTAATGTATCTGTTAGAAAGTCCTCTCTCTCTTATTGTAGCATAGGCTGTAACATGCTTAAAATAAATGGAGTAACACATCTTTTGAAATAGCAGAGAATTTCAGATGAATGTTTTAAGTGTTTGTAAGCTCGTTGTAGTGGCGCTCCGTAGTTTTCAATATGCAGCCACTGAGCTTTGAGGCTTTTAGCAACGAGTAGACGCGTGTCGAAATAAAACGTTCCAAAACGTAACTTTGTCTTTTCACTGTTTACTTTAATACATTTCAAACAGGATTTCAAAGTAAAACACGTTTAAACACGGTCAAAAACTGTATTGCTCCACAGCCATCAAAGCTTCTACCTTTCCTAGCCTCGTGGTGCTTGAACTGTAAAAATGGCTGGATATATCATGTGACAAGCTTAAGGACTATATCATTGGAGCAAGAATAAAGGGGTCTCTTAGACTATACTATTGGAACAAGAAAAGAGGGGGTTTCTCAATACAATAAGTCAGTCAGGTAAATTAACTATTATACTAGAATATGCATCAATGATAAACAAATGTACATACATACTGTACCATAATATTTAACCAATATTTTAAGGTATTTTCTTTCTTCTTTACACTTTCTTAAACTTTCATGACTCTTACATTCCGGCCCCTAATTGACTAGGCACATGAAGCATAGCAATTACTCAAACATTCTTAAGAGTCATCAACTAATTAGTTCAACATATTTACAATATAAATGTCCCCTTCCTTTTTTTTGTTCGGGAACCTTTCACGCTGCTTCTTGTAGCAGGCAGAGCTTTGTGATCGGTCTTTCCAGGGTACTGGTCTTGGTTTGCAGACAAACGCAACGAACAATGCCTCTGGAGTCTGGCATGGTCTTAATTATTTTTCCCATCAACGAAGAATTTCTGGGGGCTGAATCATCCATGATTAAGACGATGTCTTCGACAATGAAGTTCCTCTTTACTTTGGACCATTTTTGATGCTCCTGTAGCAGAGGTAAGTATTCTCTTGTCCATCTGGTCCAGGAAAGGTCTGACATATACTTAACTTGCCTCCACTTATGACGTGCATACAGATCTTCCTTTTTGAAGACTCCCGGGGGCATGACTGGCTGTGTTTTCAACAACAACAGGTGGTTCGGGGTCAGGGCTTCGAGGTCATTGGGATCATCAGATGTCTTAGTTATCGGTCGGTCATTAATGATGGCTTCAACCTCACACAGAACGGTTTGAAGTCCCTCGTCGTCAAGCATTTGCAGCTTCAGTACAGAACTGAGTAGTTTTCTTACGGTGCGTATCTGTCTTTCCCAGACACCTCCATGGTGGGATGCAGCTGGTGGACTGAAGATCCACTTAATTCCTGTTTGCATCATGGCTTCCTGTATTTTGAGCTGATTCCAACCTTCAATAGCTTCCCGTAGTTCTCTCTCTGCTCTGACAAAATTAGTGCCATTATCAGAACGCATAATGGACACATGTCCTCTTCTACAGACAAAGCGCTGCAGGGCGTTAATACAGGAATCAGTGTCAAGCGTGTGTGCCACCTCAATATGAACTGCTCTGATGGTCAAACAAGTGAAAAGCACACCATATCTCTTGACAAGGCTCCGTCCTCGTTTTACCTCGAAAGGCCCGAAATAGTCCACCCTACGTTTATAAATGGGGGCTTGCCTAGTAACAAATGGTCTTCAGGCAGGCCTGCCATTTTCTGCTCCCCAGCTCTAGCATGTAACCGTCTGCAAACAGTGCATTCAGAGAGTATTTTTCTTATTACAGAATTAGCTCCTGGAATCCAGTATCTTTGTCTTAGCTTCGCAAGCACGTGGTTCCTCCCACTGTGTCCAATACTCTGGTGTATATGCTGAAGAATGAGAGTAGCAACCCAGAGGTCCTTAGAAAGGATAGCAGGATGCTTGGCCTCCTCTGGCACAGCAGATTTGTTTAGTCGCCCTCCTCAGTACTCCATCTTGGAGTGTAGGCTCCAGCTTGTAGATATGACTACCTTTCTTGATTGGAGTATTTCGCTGTAAAGCTTCGATTTCTTCTGGATATCTTTGTCTCTGACTGAAGCAAACTATCTCCATCTCAGCCTTAGCCAAATCCTCCACGGTCAGTGAATTCTTACCCAATGTGGTCTTGTGCTGGTGCATATACTGCTGTAGAAGCATTCTCTGCTTATCGGGGTTACTTTCAGACTGACTGATAGTGGCTCGATACTTTTTTCTGTTACCGCTCAGGTGTAGCAGCAACTCTTTCAGCTTTAGAAACCATGCAACTGCTTTCCTCAACTGGTGCCATCCTGAGAAATGGTTAACAAGCTTGTTCGCTGTGTCAAAGTTCTCTTTCGTAGTTATGAGATTTGCTGTGACTGATCTCTTGACTTCGATGTCGTCTTCAGCAATCTGACTTGGCATATCTGGTCTTTCTGGCCATGTTCTCTCTGTTTCCAGCAGATAACTTGGGCCTTGTATCCAAGTTTCGCTCCTCATGAAGTTTTCAGCCTTCAATCCCCGTGAGGTTTGATTTGCTGGGTTTAATGAGGTGTTTACATACCTCCACTGAGATGGTTGTGTAGCTTCTCTAATGGATGAGATTCTGTTTGCGACGAAGGTCTTGAAGCGTATCTTCTCATTCTCTATATACTTCAGCACCATAGTGCTATCCGTCCAGAAGACAGATTCTTCTAGTGGGAGCTGTAACTCTTTCCGCATCACCTTGTCAACTTTAACTGCAACAACCGCTGCCGTCAACTCCAGTCTTGGGATGGTGACCTGCTTCAGCGGAGCCACCCTGGATTTCCCCATGAGGAAGGAACAATGTTTCTGGCCCTGTTGATTTGTCAGCAAGAGGTAAGTAACCGTGCCATAGCCGTCTTCACTGGCGTCCGAGAAATGATGTAGTTGAGCCGTCTTTGTAACTCCAAAACTCGCAGGCTTGATGCATCTGCTGACGTTGAAGCTAGAAAGTTGTTGCAAATCTGTCAACCATCTGAGCCATCTCTGAGCTTGACCTTCTGGAATATCTTCATCCCAGCCTCTCGTCTCTACACAGCTCTCGTAGGATCAGCTTCACTGGCAGAATGAGTGGTGCCAGGAATCCAAGAGGGTCGTCGATGGAACTGACCACGGAGAGAATCCCTCGTCTTGTGGATGGTCTTTCGTTCACCATTATTCTGAAGTTGAATGTGTCTGACTCAATGCACCATTGTACACCAAGAGCTCTCTCGATAGGAAGGACATCGTGGCTCAGGTCCAGATCTTTGACTTTAGTGGCTCTTTCCTTTTCTGGGATAGAAGCTAGAACTGCTCTGCTGTTGCTTATCCACTTAGTCAGATGGAATCCTCCATTCAAACACAGAGTTCTAAGGTCTCTTGACAGTGCAATGGCATCGTCTTCTGTTGACACGGACTTCAGACAGTCATCGACGTAAAAGTTTCTGAAGATTGTCTCCACAGCCTCTGATGGTGCCTTGCCTTTGCCATCTTCTGCAGTCTTTCTGAGAGCATAGCTTGCACAGCTGGGAGATGATGTGGCTCCGAACAAGTGTACAGCCATTCTACATTCCACCATAGCTTGACTAACGTCGCCATCTGGCCACCAAAGGAAACGCAGAAGATCAGCATCTTCATCAGGGACTCTGACTTGGTAGAACATTGATTCTATATCTGCCATCATGGCAACGAGCTCTTGTCTAAACCTCGTCAAGACACCAATGAGGGTATTGGTAAGATCAGGACCTTGAAGCAGCTGGTCATTCAGTGAAGTTCCTCTGAATGAACCGGTGCAGTCAAACACTACACGGATCTTTTTCTTCTTTGGGTGATACACACCGTGATGAGGAATGTACCAGACCCTTCCATCTTCTCTGTTCAACTGTTCCTCGGGTACTTTTACAGCATAGCCTTTCGCTATGATGTTTCTCATGAAGCCTTTGTAATCTTCGTGAAAGTCGGGGTTCTTGTTCAGCTTTCTCTTTAGACTGATGGCGCGCTGCTCTGCTATGCAGCGATTGTTCGGCATCTTCGCGGTCTGTCTTCTCAGTGGCAAACCAATGTGATAGTGGCCATCAATGAACTGTGTAGACCTTGTCATCAAATCCATGAACTGATTGTCTTCTTGCGGCATCTCTGTCTTTTCCTCACAGCTGCGTTCTGAGAAGTCTGCATTGAACTGCTGTATCAACAGCTCTTCAATGCTTGCGATAGAGATACGATTAACTGTGACATTTTGTCGTTGCTCCTTGTTCGACTTGTTGCCATCATCTCTCCTTACTGGTCCATTGACTACCCATCCAAGGGCTGTCCTGGCGGTGTAGGGTCCGTCATCCTTGCTGTTTATCACCTGCCATGGCTTCATAGTTTTGTAGGCATCGGTTCCAATTAATAGGCCAATTTCTGCTTCAGTGTATGGGAGATGCACCTTTCCCAGGTAAGGCCATCTCTCCACATCCTTCTGCAGGACTAAGTTCCCTATTTTAACAGGAATCTCCCTCTGTGTGAAAACATTAGGCAGGTCTATGAAGTCCTTCTCTTCAAGTCCACACACTTCTAAGTCTGACAGGATGTAACTTTGCACTGACTTCTCATGACCCATGGTGCATAATAGGATTTCTGTTCTTCTGCCTCTAACGTTCAGCTGTCGCATGAATGTTTCTGTGCAGAACGTTGCTGAACTACCTGGATCCATGAAGGCGTAAGTCTCCACAAACTTCTCACTCCTCTTAGACTTGATCTTTACAGGTACGATGGCAAGAATACAATCACTGTCACCGGCCCCAGTGAATCCACAAGTCTCTTGTTCTAGCGACACCAGAGCACTTGAAACAACCTTCTCGTCGGTATTGTTTTCTTCACTCTTCTTAGAGACTTGTTCTTCTTTATGGATATGCAGCAGACTGGGATGTTTCCGAGTGCACTCTCTGCATGTTGTTCTTTGCTTACAGTTTCTACTCAGGTGCCCCTGAGAAAGACATCCAAAACATAGGCCATTGTACTTCAGAAATTCAATTCTGTCTTTATGTGGCTGTGCTTTGATGTCACTGCAGAAATCCAATGTGTGATTCTCCTGGCAGAATAAACATGGCTTCTGAAAGGCATTAGCAGGCGTCACTGTGCTGCTCTTTTTGGGAGATGAGTTCTGAGACTTTTATTCTCCAGCTTGAGTGACAATAGTTGCAAAGCTGCTTCCCTTGGAACCACCTTTCCTGAGAGTCTTTGATTCAGCAGGCTTGGCTTTCACTCTTCCATCAGTAGTTGAGCTGACATCCTGGATGTTTCCGAACAATGGGTCCATAACAATTTTAGCCTGTTTGTCTATGAAATTCACTAAGTCTGCAAACCTGGCTCTACCTTTCCATCTCTCCATTATCTTAAAGGCTGTTCCTCTCCATTGTTCTCTCATCCTGTAAGGAAGCTTAGAGATGATGATTCTCATAGCCATAGGATTGTCCATCTCTTCCATGAATTCAACATCTTCCATGATGTTGCGACATCCTATGAGAAAAAGAACATATGTGTTCAATGCCTCCCCGTCCTCTGATCTGATCTGTGGCCACTTGATAGCCTTTTCAATATACGCAGTGGCTATCTTCAGCTCATTACCATAGTGTTCCTGAAGCAACTTCCTGGCTTCTATGTATCCCCGGTCCAGTCTCACGTGTTCACAGCTTCTGACCAGGTCTTGTGGTTTACCACTGGTGTACTGTCCCAGGTAGTACAACTTATCACTGCTGCTCTCTGTTTTGGAGTCAATAGCTTGTTCGAAGGATCTGATGAAGGGCTTATACTTGAGTGGGTCGCCTTGGAACACTGGTATGTCTCTTTGAGGGAGTCGAAACAAATTCTGTTGTTTTACAAGCATCTCTGTAATTTCGTTCTGACGTTGCATCACTCGGTATAGGCTTCTCTCTGTGTCTTCAGGCCTCTGGTGGTCATCAGCAGGGTCTAGTCTAAACCGTCTGACGTCTGGGGCAGCAGCATGTGCTCCTGTTAGTGGAGAGGCCTCTCTTCCATGCTGTAATGCCAGGAGATGGTCTTCAGACTCTCTTTTAACTCTTGAAGGTGCCCTGGATCCAACTTTGTGTGACACCATTGACTGGCAGTAGTCGTTCATGCCATCCTGTGAGCCTTCATAATCTTCAAACACTCTCAACTTGGCATTTGAGACCGCAATAGCTGTTTTTAGCTCCAGCTGTTCTTTCTTAGCCTTCAGTTGGGCCTGCAGTTGGGCCTGTTGGGCCTGCAGTTGGGTCTGCAGTTGGGCCTCTTCCCGTTCAAGAGCTTGCTTCTCCACTAAAGATGCTGCGTGCGCCATCAACGCTGCCCACTCAACCTCCTCTCTCATGCGCTGCGACGAGCATGTGGTAGAAGCGACTGACCTGTGCCCAATAACAGAGCTACCTTCTTTTCGATTTTTGCTCAGTCTGGCTGAAATCTCTGAAATGCTATCATCTGGTCCGACTTCATCGTCATCTTTATCTTTCTCTGCTGTATCAGCATCTTGACGAATCTTCAACATCCACTGTTCTGTGGCCTTGACATAGTCCTTAATGTTAGATGATTTAAGATCAAACCAGTTGTGCTGATCAGCGTTTCCCTCATCTTCAGACAAAAGTGCTAATACATCTTCATTGAGTACAGTAAATTCTTCATACAACTTGGAGAAATCATAATGCATTATGTCTTCCACTTTCTCAATATTAGCATTATCTTCCATGAGACAATCAATTATCTTCATTTTTCCAGTTATCTGAGCTAATTTAGCCCTCCTTGCACTTATGCTTCTATGTAACTTCTCTTCCATTGCCTTTGGGGTGAGCTTTACTTCCCTCTTTTGGCCAACAATCCTTTGTACAGCCGGGGGAAGCCCCTCACATCTCCATGAGGCGGCAGCCATTTTACCCACAGCTCTTATCTAGCTTCTGAATAGAATGAACAAGGCAAGTAACAGTCACTGTACCTTCGCTTTCTTATATTGCCGTCTGGCTCCGTGACCATTCCTGTATATACGTTCGCCAACAATTCCGTCCTTTCCTTCATAGGGAGCTAGTTTTTGACTAATGTAGTGGCGCTCTGTAGTTTTCAATATGCAGCCACTGAGCTTTGAGGCTTTTAGCAACGAGTAGACGCGTGTCAAAATAAAACGTTCCAAAACGTAACTTTGTCTTTTAACTGTTTACTGTAATACATTTCAAACAGGATTTCAAAGTAAAACACGTTTAAACATGGTCAAAAACTGTCTTGCTCCACAGCCATCAAAGCTTCTACCTTTCCTAGCCTCATGGTGCTTGAACTGTAAAAATGGCTGGATATATCATGTGACAAGCTTAAGGACTATACCATTGGAGCAAGAATAAAGGGGGTCTCTCAGACTATACTATTGGAACAAGAAAAGAGGGGGTTTCTCAATACAATAAGTCAGTCAGGTAAATTAACTATATTATACTAGAATATGCATCAATGATAAACAAATGTACATACATACTGTACCATAATATTTAACCAATATTTTAAGGTATTTTCTTCTTTACACTTTCTTAAACTTTCATGACTCTTACACTCGTCTCCCATAGGCATTTTCAGGTATGTTTATAAAAGGTGAATAAAACATTGTTCAAAAGTACCAAATACTTTGAGGCAGGGTTTCCTGTTCCTGCACCTGAGTGTATAGGTTGCCTGGGTTCCATCCTTTATGGATGGTAAATCAGCTGGGTTCCTTTATGGGTGTGCAATATTCTCCACCACATTTTCCATCCATTACAGCCAGGTGCAGGAAGAGGAAAATCTGCACCATTGTACGAAAATGATATCTTTCATTGGACTAATGGCTGATGTTAAACTTTAGACTCTCAACAGGTCTCAACAAGTAACTGCCCCTCCCCCCCCATCCTCCTCCCCTCCCCCCTCCCCCCTCCTCCTCCAAGTAAATCCAACACGGTTTTATTTTTATAGTCCAGCATCAATTATATTGGCCCAGAAATTCGGGTCAGGGGTTTCCCGCGGGTGTAAGCCCCCGACATGCACTTACCTTGCGCGCCGGCCGTTGAGCTGTGGCCTGCGTGAAATTCTGATCCTGGGCCTGCTCCAACTGCTGGCGTGCAATGTTTGCGTATCCCAGGGGCGCAGTTAGTTCGATGCATCCCCTGGGATCACGTGGGCCATGGACAACCAATCGGAGCAGGGAGTGCTTCATTCATAAGTTTGACAGGAAGGGCTGTCAAAACTTATAAATACTATGGGCCCCAAAACATCGCTAAATCTTCAAATACGTTTTTAAAAAATCACATTTTTAAAATAAACTATAAATTACATGAAATAACTATTTTAAACAATAATTTAAATTTTTGAATTTTTTTATTTATTTTCTAACGGGGCTAAAAATAAACTTAACTTTCTTTAAAGTATTTAAAAATAATAAACCTGTGGAAAAAGTGTTTTAATTTTAATTAATTCACCACTTACCTTTTAAAAAGCAGGCCTTGCGACTGCTTTTTATATGTGTAACTTCTGGAGACTTACCCTCCCGGGAAAACCTGTAAAATAAATGTAAATTCGATGCTCACGCGCAGCCTCTCCTGGGCACGCGTTCGAACTCTGAACCCCTTCATTCAGGGGAACGGAAGTGCCGGTTTCCCATGCATGCAGGAAACCAGCACTTCCATTGGGCTTATGGGTAAGTACCCCATGCGTACTCACCCGTGGAGACCCGAAGTTCTATTGTCTGTGTTCTGCAAGATATATGGATGTTTAAGAGAAGAGATGATCCTGTCAATAATATTTGTGACCTTTCTGCTCCATTAAAGATCCTGATCAGGCAGAATTATAACTGCTTAAGGTACTGAGAAGAATGCCTGACGAATAGAGGCCCCCACAGGATCTGTATCATAAATGACGGGAAACCTAATTCTCCATTTCTGGGCTTCTCACACTCACTTTGAAATTGATTGTTTAAGGGTGGTAAAGAATGAAATTGGAACACAGATAGAAATCGTAGATAAGTCATAGAGAAGTCCAGTCATCTGGTCTACATCGACTGTTCCCACCATGAAAAATGGGCGAGTGACCCCAAACTTCATGGTCTTGATGAATTAATATCAGAATTTTCTCACACTTATCCTCATCTGGAGAGCTTTATGTCCTTAAAGCCCAAAACAAAAGTATATAAAATATCAAATAATACTAGGTAACAGTTGATCCCAGCCAGATCAGACTGTGAAGAGACGCAGTTCATGACAGGGTGAATTGATGACAGATGATAACGGTGCCTTTGAAAATTTTATGATAATATTTCAGAAATCATCACTCCTTTTAATTTAATAGGATGGCTTGTGGTCCTTCCTCAAATTAAAATAGCAGGAAGAATGCTCCTGCTCCTCCATGGCCCACAAGAATAATCGAGCCCTTACCTTTACAGGGCCTCTTCTCTTCCATCACCCATGGAACTGATCAGAGCCGGCACTTTGACCAGGTCCTACCTGGAGAGTGCGAGTCTAGGTGAGGTAGAGGAGCAAAGGGATCTCTGAGTATAAATACACAAATCACTAAAAGTTGTGACGCAGGTTAGCAAGGCCATAAAAAAAGCAAACCAAGCACTAGGGTTTATTTCTAGAGGGATAGAATTGAAAAGTAGGGAGTTATGCTAAACCTGTACTGAACCTTGATTATACCACACTTAGAGTACTGCGTACAGTTCTGGTTGCCATATTATAAAAAGGATGCACGGTGGCATAGTGGTTAGCACTGTTGCCTCACAGCGCCAGGGACCCGGGTTCGAATCCGGCCTCGGGCGACTGTCTGTGTGGAGTTTGCACATTCTCCCCGTGTTTGCGTGGGTTTCCTCCGGGTGCTCCGGTTTCCTCCCACAGTCCAAAGATGTGCGGGTTAGGTTGATTGGCTATGATAAATTGACCCTTAGTGTTAGGGGATTAAATACGTGGGGTTACGGGGATAGGGTGGGATATGTGTTGGTGTAGGGGTTACGGGGATCAGGTGGGATATGTGTCGGTGCAGGCTCGATGGGCCGAAATGGCCTCTATCTGCACTGTGGGGTTTCTGTGATTCTGTGATTCTGATATAGAGGCACTGGAGAGGGTGCAGAGAAGATTTACAAGGATGATACCAGAAATGCAAGGGTATACATATCAGGAAAGGGTGAACAGGCTGGGTCTCTTTTCTCTTGAAAAAAGAAGGTTGAGGGGGAACCTAATAGAGGTCTTTAAAATTATGAAAGGTTTTGATAGAGTGGATACAGAGAGAATAGCTGGAATTTTGCCAGTGCGCAGAGGGCGGGTTTGGAGGCGGGACCGCTGTCAAAATCGCAAAGATTGACCGGGTAGGAAACCCACTGTTAACCCGCCTCCAATCAATTTTCCCAATTGTCAGGTCCCCAATTTGCACATGGACATGGAGGAAGAGGATTACATAGATACATAGATACATAGAAGATAGGAGCAGGAGTAGGCCATTCGGCCCTTCGTGCCTGCTCCGCCATTTAATGAGATCATGGCTGATCCTTTAATTCAGTATCCCGTCCCCGCCTTCTCTCCGTAACCCTTAACCCCTTTTGCCCGTAGAAATATATCTAATTCCCTCTTAAATATATTTAATGAGCTGGCGTACACTGCCCTCTGTGGCAATGAGTTCCACAGGTTCACCACTCTCTGAGTGAAGAAATTCCCCCTCATCTCTGTCCTAAATGGTTTAGCCCTTATCCTTAAATTATGTCCTCTAGTTCTGTTCTCACCCGCCAAGGGAAACATTCCTTCTGCATCCAGTCTGTCTAGACCTGTCAGAATTTTATACACTTCTATGAGGTCCCCTCTCAATCTTCTAAACTCCAGTGTGTACATCCCTAAACTACATAGTCTCTCCTCATAGGTCATTCCCGCCATTCCTGGTATCAGCCTGGTGAATCGCCGCTGCACCCCCTCCATGGCAAGAACATCCTTCCTCAGATGAGGCGACCAAAACTGTACACAGTACTCGAGGTGTGGTCTCACCAGTGCCCTGTACAGCTGCAGCAAGGTATCCCTGTTCCTGTATTCTAACCCTTTTGCTATGAAGGCCAGCATACCGTTTGCCTTCTTGACCGCCTGTTGCACCTGCATGCTCGCCTTCAGTGACTGGTGTACAAGAACACCCAGGTCTCTCTGTACTTCCCCCTCTCCCAATCTATTGCCATTTAAATAATAATTTGCCCTCCCGTTCCTGCACCCAAGGTGGATAACTTCGCACTTGTCCACATTATAGTGCATCTGCCATTTATCCGCCCAATCGCCCAGTCTGTCCAAATCGCTCTGGAGCTTCCTGGTCTCTTCCTCTGAGCCCACCCCACCTCCTAGTTTAGTGTCGTCTGCAAATTTGGAAATGCTGCATCCGACTCCCTGATCCAGGTCATTAATGTAAATTGTGAACAGCTGGGGGCCCAGGACAGATCCCTGTGGTACCCCACTTGTTACTGCCTGCCATTCAGAAAATGAGCCGTTTATTCCAACTCTCTGTTTTCTATCTGACAGCCAGTTCCCTATCCACGCCAAAACTTTCCCCTTTATCCCATGAGCCTCAATTTTCCATGCTAATCTTTTATGTGGGACCTTATCGAAGGCCTTTTGGAAGTCCAGGTACACCACATCTACTGGCTCTCCCCCATCTATTCTACCAGTTACTCCCTCAAAAAATTCCAATAGATTAGTCAAGCACGATTTACCCTTTGTAAATCCATGTTGACTCTGTCCTATCCTGTCCCCATTTGCTAAGTGCTCCGCTATTTCATCCTTAATGATGGACTCCAGCATTTTGCCCACAACTGATGTAAGGCTTACAGGTCTGTAATTACCTGCTTTTTCCCTACCCCCCTTTTTGAATAGTGGGGTAACGTTAGCTACCCTCCAATCCATCGGCACTGTTCCCGAGTCTAATGAATTCTGAAAAATCATCCTTAGTGCATCCGCTATCTCTAGGGCCACCTCCTTCAGTACCCTAGGATGCATGTTATCAGGCCCTGGGGATTTGTCCACCTTCAATCCCTTTAGCTTCCTTAACACCATATCCTTAGAGATATTGATTTGCGTCAGTTCCTCCTTTGCCAATGTCCCTATTTTTCCCGATATCCCAGGTGCAGGATTATAGCCACATCACTGCCTGTTAACAGGTACTTGATACTTGTTAACTGGCTCTTTTTCCATTTTGCCACTTCTGCCTTGGGCTTCCCGACGTCCGGCCACCACGCCAGGTAAGTGTGGCGTGTTGTGAGTCTGCTGTAATGTTTCTGCATTGATGACAGCTGCAGAAGTGGTGTGAAGGATCCAATGGTGCACTGGTGAGTTTCAGAGGTAAGAAAATGTTGGGAAAATCATTTTTAATGCATTTACACTTTTCTGTAGACAACAAGTTTTGAATTGGATTTCTAGTCCCACCTCATTGGGAGAACCTCTCTTACCAGTGACATATCGCTTCTGTAACCTCATCTGCAGCTGCCATCTGTTCTAGCCTAAGGAGGGAGTCACTGGAGAGCCTGGGTGCAAGAGCTCACCTTTGTACAGTGATTGTCAGTGTTTCCAGCACCTCAATACTGTCAAACACTGAGAAATTAGCTGTCAAAAAAATTATGTGTGGTCCCTTTAAGAAAACCGGCAGATGACGCGTCATCAAATGACATAATTTAACCGGCTTCCTCTTAATTGGCTGGCAAGCCCGCAGGGCAGGCTTAACAAGGTTAATCGATTTAAAATCACGTCTGTGGGCCGGATGCAGTTGGGGCGGGACTGGAACCCGGAAAACAGATGACCCGCTCCCAAGCCGCATCCATTGACAAAATCGCGGCCAATGTTTCCAGTTGTTGGGAAGAGCATAACTAGAGGCCATCAATATAAGATAGTCACCAAGAAATCAAATAGGGATAACAGAAGAAGCTCTTTACCCAAAGAGTGGTGAGAATGTGGAACTCGCTGCAACAGGAAGTGGTTGAAGCGATTAGTATAGATGCATTTAAGGGGAGGCTGGACAAGCATATGAGGGAGAAGGCAATAGAGGGTTATGCTGATAGAGTTAGATGAGGAAAGACGAGAGTAGGCTCGAGTGGAGCATAAACACTGGCATGGACAGGTTGGGCCGAATGGTCTGTTTCTGTGCCGTATATCCTATGAAATCCTATGTAAAATGGCAATCAGGGTTGTATTTCCCGGTTCGCATATTGAAAGGGGCCTAGTGTCTGAATCAGGCGGGCACATTGGACACCTTTTAAAATGGATTTGGCTGCATTGCCAGTGTCATTGAGGCAGTAAGGCTACTGACCCCATTTTGAAGCCATTAATGCCCTGTTAATGCCAGGCGAAGGCACTCAAAATCATCCTCCAGGAGTCTTCATTTATACATGAGCCACTTCAAATTTTCTTTCCACATTCTACATTTTTGTGCACAGTGCCTTCGAGCTGCACTAAAACTAGAGTTAGCAGAGGAGGGCCAACAAGAGCAGGAAAGGGCACCCCATGATGTTAGGTGGCACGCAAGGCATATTGTCAACTGCAGGCATTTGGCTACACAATGGGTCTCCCATGCCAGGTGCAGTGCCTGACGAAAATCAGCTGACCTTCAATAGTTACGTGTCAAGCTCCTTCCAGGTTAGCACAGGGGACCTCTGCAGTTACAGTCAGTATACAGTTGACATCTTTGTCAAGGAGAATATAGATTCATTATTCAGCAGGCCAAAGACCTGATCATTTTCACCACTGACCAGTACCAGTAATATGAGAGGGCAACACCCTTCTACAAAACTGTTGGTTTTCGCAGATCCAGAGGGTCATCCATGTTGCCATTCAAGTAATTGTCCACAGTGCTGTGCTCTTTGTGATCTAGGTGGTTTGCAGCCAATTTGGTTTTTGTATGCGACTAGCGGCACAGAATCACATAGGGCAACGCCTGCTTCTCTGAGAGCTCTTCTTTTTAAAGCAATCATTTGTATTATTCTTATTTGAAAGTCACTGAAGCATGACAGGATGGGGTGGAAAAGCATCTGGGCCCATACTGGGCTATGTGTAGGTAACACGCGCCCCAACCGAGAGATTCGAGGCAAGCCAGAAATTGGCACTCATTAGCATTTTTTGCGAAAGCTGACGACACCTGTCACACCTCCAGAGGCAGCTCGCGTATTGAGGTGACGAATGTCGAACTGCTTGTCTCACTGGCAGTGGTCCTGAGTTAGGTCCCACAATGGGGACATTGGGGTGGGGTGGGGGAGATTGGGGTGGGGTGGGGGAGATCTGCGTGGGGGAGATCAGGGCGGGGTGGGAGAGATCGGGGTGAGATGGGGGAAATTGGGGTGGGGTGGTGGAGATCGGGGTGGGATGGGGGAGATTGGGGAGAGATGGGGGAGATCGTGGTGGGGTGGGGGTGAGCTGGGGGAGATAGGGGTGGGGTGGGGTGGGGAGATTGGGGAGAGATGGGGGAGACCGTGGTGGGGTGGGGGCGATCGGGGTGGGTGGGGGAGAACGGGGTGGGGGAGATCGGGGTGGGGTGGGGCTGATTGCGGTGGGGTAGGGGTGATTGGGGTGGGGGAGATCGTGGTGGGGTGGGGGAGATCGGGGTGAGATGGGGGAGATCGGGGTCAGGTGGGGGAGATCAGGGTGGGGTGGAGTGGGGGAGATCAGGGTGGGGTGGGGGAGATTGTGGTGGGGTGTGGGAGATCGGGGTGTGGGAGATCGGGGTGGGGGAGATTGGCGTGGGGGAGATCGGGGTGGGGAAGATTGGGGTGGGGTGGGGGAGATCATTGTGGGGGAGATCGGGGTGGGGTGTGGGAGATCGGGGCTGGGTGGGGTAGATTGGGGTGAGGTGGGGGTGATCGGGTTGGAGTGGGGTGGGGAGATCGGGGTGGGGTGGGGAGATCAGGGTGGGGTGGGGGAGATTGGGGTGGGGTAAATGGGGGTGAGGTGTGGGAGATTGGGGTGGGGTGGGGGAGATTGGGGTGAGGTGGGGGAGATCGTGGTGAGGTGAGAGAGATGGGGTGGGGTGGGGGAGATGGGGTGGGGTGGGGGAGATCAGGAGGGGTGGGTTGGGGGAGATTGGGGTGAGGTGGGGATGATCGGGGTGTGGCGGGGGAGATCGGGGTGAGCTGGGGAGATCGGGCTGAGGTGGGGGAGATCGGGTGGGGTGGGGGAGATCGGGGTGAGGTGGGGGAGATCGGGTTAGTGTGGGGGAGATCGGGGTGAGGTGGGGGAGATCGGGGTGGTGTGGGGGAGATCGGAGTGGGGTGGGGGAGATCGGGGTGGTGTGGGGGCGATCGGGGTGGGGTGGGGGAGATCGGGGTGAGGTGGGGGAGATGGGGTGGTGTGGGGGAGATCAGGGTAGGGTGGGGGAGATCGGGATGGGAATATCGGGGTGAGGTGGGGGAGATCGGGGTGGGGTGGGGAGATCGGGTTGAGGTGGGGGAGATCAGGGTGGGGGAGTTCGGGGTGGGATGGGGGAGATCGGAGTGGGATGGGGGAGATCGGGGTGAGATTGGGGAGATCGGGGTGGGATGGGGGAGATCGGGGTGGGGTGGGGAGATTGGGATGGGGAGATAGGGGTGAGGTGGGGGAGATCGGGTTGAGGTGGGGGAGATCGGGGTGGGGGAGATCGGGGTGAGAGGGGGAGATCGGGGTAGGGCGTGGGAGATCGGGGTGAGGTGGGGGAGATCGGGATGGGGTGGGGTAGATCGGGGTGGGGTGGGGGAAATCGGGGTGGGGTGGGGGAGATCTGGGTAGGGTGGAGGAGATGGGGGTGAGGTGGGGGAGATTGGGGTGGGGTGGGGGAGATCGGTGTGGGGTGTGGGAGATCGGGGTGGGGTGGGGGAGATCGGGTTGAGGTGGGGGAGATTGGCGTGGGGGAGATCGGGGTGAGGTGGGGGAGATCGGGGTGGGGTGGGGTGGGGTAGATCGGGGTGGGGTGGGGGAAATTGGGGTGGGGCGGGGGAGATCTGGGTAGGGTGTAGGAGATGGGGGTGAGGTGGGGGAGATCGGGGTAGGGTGGAGGAGATCGGGGGGGGTGGGGGAGATCGGGTGGGGTGGGGTTGGGTAGATCGGGGTGGGGTAGGGGAAATCGATGTGGGGTGGGGGAGATCAGGGTAGGGTGGAGGAGATTGGGGTGGGGTGGGGGAGATGGGGGTGGGGTGGGGGAGATGGGGGTGGGGTGGGGGAGATCGGGGTAGGGGAGATCGGGTGGGGTGTGGGAGATCGGTGTGAGGTGGGGGAGATCGGGGTGGTGTGGGGGAGATCGGGTTGAGGTGGGGGAGATCGGGGTGGGGGAGATCGGGGTGAGGTGGGGGAGATCGGGGTGGGGTGGGGGAGATCGGGGTGGGGTGGGATGGGGGAGATCGGGTGGGTTGGGGTAGATTGGGTGGGGTGGGGAGTTCGGGGTGGGGTGGGGTGCGGGAGATCGGGTGGGGTGGGTTGGGGTAGATTGGGTGGGGTTGGGAGATCGGGGTGGGGTAGGGGAGATTGGGGTGAGTTGGGGGAGATCGGGTGGGGTGAGGTGGGGGAGATCGGGGTGAGGTGGGGGAGATCGTGGTGGGGTGGGGGAAATCGGGGTGAGATGGGGGAGATCGGGGTCGGGTGGGGGAGATCAGGGTGGGGTGGAGTGGGGGAGATCGGGGTGGGGTGGGGGAGATTGTGGTGGGGTGTGGGAGATCGGGATGGGGAGATTGGCGTGGGGGAGATCGGGGTGGGGAAGATTGGGGTGGGGGAGATCATTGTGGGGGAGATCGGGGTGGGGTGTGGGAGATCGGGGCTGGGTGGGGTAGATTGGGGTGAGGTGGGGGTGATCGGGTTGGAGTGGGGTGGGGAGATCGGCTGGGGTGGGGTGGGGGAGATTTTGTTGTGGGGGAAATGGGGGTAAGGTGGGGAGATCGGGGTGGGGTGGGGTAAATGGGGGTGAGGTGTGGGAGATCGGGGTGGGGTGGGGGAGATTGGGGTGAGGTGGGGGAGATCGTGGTGAGGTGAGAGAGATGGGGTGGGGTGGGGGAGATGGGGTGGGGTGGGCGAGATCAGGTGGGGTGGGTTGGGGGAGATTGGGGTGAGGTGGGGATGATCGGGGTGTGGTGGGGGAGATCGGGGTGAGCTGGGGAGATCGGGCTGAGGTGGGGGAGATCGGGTGGGGTGGGGGAGATCGGGGTGAGGTGGGGGAGATCGGGTGAGGTGGGGGAGATCGGGGTAGTGTGGGGGAGATCGGGTGGGGTGGGGGAGATCGGGTGAGGTGGGGGAGATCGGGGTGGTGTGGGGGAGATCGGGTGAGTTGGGGGAGATCGGGGTGGGGTGGGGCAAATCGGGGTGGGGCGGGGGTGATCTGGGTAGGGTGGAGGAGATGGGGGTGAGTTGGGGGAGATCGGGGTAGGGTGGAGGAGATCGGGGTGGAGTGGGGGAGATCGGGTGGGGTGGGGTTGGGTAGATCGGGGTGTGGTAGGGGAAATCGATGTGGGGTGGGGGAGATCAGGGTAGGGTGGAGGAGATTGGGGTGGGGTGGGGGGAGATCGGGGTGGGGTGGGGGAGATCGGGGGGGGGGGGGGTGGGGGGGGGGGGGGGGGGGGGGGAGGGGGGGGGGGGGGGGGTGGGGGGGGGGGTGGGGGGGGGGGGGGTGAGGTGGGGGAGATTCGGGGTGGGGTGGGGGAGATCGGTGTGAGGTGGGGGAGATCGGGGTGGTGTGGGGGAGATCGGGTTGTGGTGGGGAAATCGGGGTGGGGGAGATCGGGGTGGGGTAGGGGAGATTGGGGTGAGTTGGGGGAGATCGGGTGGGGTGAGGTGGGGGAGATCGGTGTGGGGTGGGGGAGATCGGGTTGAGGTGGGGGAGATCGGGGTGGGGGAGATCAGGGTGAGGTGGGGGAGATCGGGGGGGAGTGGGGTGGGGGAGATCGGGTGGGGTGGGTTGGGGTAGATTGGGTGGGGTGGGGAGATCGGGGTGGGGTAGGGGAGATTGGGATGAGTTGGGGGAGATCAGGGTGGGGTGGGGCGTGGGAGATCGGGGTGGGGTGTGGGAGATCGGGGTAGGGTGGGGGAGATCGGGTTGAGGTGGGGGAGATCGGGGTGGGATGGGGAGATCGGGTTGAGGTGGGGAGATCGGGTTGAGGTGGGGAGATCGGGGTGAGGTGGGGGAGATCGGGTTGGGGTGGGGGAGATCGGGGTGGGATGGGGAGATCGGGGTGGGATGGGGAGATCGGGGTGGGATGGGGAGATCGGGGTGGGATGGGGAGGTCGGGGTGGGGAGATCGGGGTGGGGTGGGGAGATCGGGGTGGGATGGGGAGATTGAGGTGGGATGGGGTGTGGGGGATCGGGTGGGGTGGGGGAGATTGGGGTGAGGTGGGGTGGGGGAGATCGGGTGGGGTGGGGTGGGGGAGATCGGGGTGGGGTGGGGGAGATCAGGGTGGGGAGGGGTGGGGGAGATCGTGGTGGGTGGGGTTGGGGAGATCGGTGTAGAGTGGGCTGGGGGAGTTCGTTTGGGGTGGGTAGGGGTAGATCGGGGTGGGGTGGGGTGGGGTGAGGGAGATCGGGATGGGGTGTGGTGAGGGAGATGGGGTGGGGTGGGGGAGATCGGGGTGGGGTGGGGGAGATCAGAGTGGGGAGGGGTAGGTGAGATCGGGGTATGGTGGGGTCGGGGAGATCGGTGTAGAGTGGGCTGGGGGAGTTCGGGTGGGGTGGGTAGGGGTAGATCGGGGTGAGGTGGGGAGATCGGGGTGGGGTGGGGGAGATCGGGTGGGGTGGGGTAGATCGGGGTGGGGTGGGGGAAATCGGGGTCGGGTGGGGGAGATTCGGGTAGGGTGGAGGAGATTGGGGTGGGGTGGGGGAGATGGGGGTGAGGTAGGGGAGATCTGGGTGTGGTGGGGGTGATCGGGGTGGGGTGGGGGAAATCGGGTGGGGTGGATCGGGGTGGGGTGGGGGAAATCGGGGTGGGGTGGGGGAGATTCGGGTAGGGTGGAGGAGATTGGGGTGGGGTGGGGGAGATCGGGGCGGGGTGGGGGAGATCGGGGCGGGGTGGGGGAGATCGGGGCGGGGTGGGGGAGATCGGGGTGGGGGAGATCGGGGTGGGGTGGGGGAGAGTGGGGTGGGGAGCTCGGGGTGGTGTGGGGGAGATCGGGGTGGGGTGGGGGAGGGTTTGGGGAGATTGGGGTGGGGTAGGGGAGATTGTGGTGAGTTGGGGGCGATCAGGGTGGGGTGGGATGGGGGAGATCGGGGTGGGGTGGGGGGGACGGGGGAGATCGGGTTGGGGTGGGGGAGGGTTTGGGGAGATTGGGTTGGGGTAGATTGGGTGGGGTGGGGAGATCGGGGTGGGGTAAGGGAGATTGTGGGGAGTTGGAGGAGATCAGGGTGGGGTGGGATGGGGGAGATCGGGGTGGGGTGGGTGAGATCAGGTGTGGTGGTTTGGATAGATCGGGTGGGGTGGAGGAGATTCGTTGGGGTGAGGTGGGGAGATCGGGCTGGGGTGGGTGAGATCGGGTGGGGTGGGGGAAATCGGGTTGGGGTGGGGGAGATCTGGGTTGGTGGAGGTGATCGGGGCGGGGTGGGGACATTGGGTTGAGGTGGGGGATATCGGGGTGGGGTGGGGAGATCGGGGTGGGATGGGGTGTGGGAGATCGGGTGGGGTGGGGTAGATCGGGGTGAGGTGGGGGAGTTCGGGTTGGGGTGGGGTGGGGAGATCGGCTGGGGTGGGGTGGGGGAGATTTTGTTGTGGTGGGGGAAATGGGGGTGTAGGGGGTTTCTCTTGCTCATTCTGGTCTCCTACCAGGCTTCGTGCAATAATTACCCTTGAGTGGTTCGACCCACTCTTCCCTACGGTTCTAGACCTTGGACTTAGGTGCAGGGAACTGTAGTGCAGAGAAAGACTCAATAGACCAGGTTGAATAGCACGAAATGGAGGCTTTTATTCTAAAACAGTTTGCAGCATTGTAAAATACATGTCATAAGCACAGATTAAAATAACTACAATCATGCACATATCTATCAACTTAACTCTATGGAAATGGGGAACACACGGCACATCGTAAAAGGGGAAACACATTACGATTACCCTTAACCCCCTCCCCTAGACCTAAACTAAGTTTCGACTTGAGGAACTCGGAATCATGCTCACTACTTTCAGATTCGCAAAAAGGGGGGTTCGCAGCCTTTTGGCACAGCTTTCCGTCGTCACGTGGATTTGGAAACTTCTGGCGCAGTTTGTTTTTCTCTCTCAGGCAATGGAGCAGCAGATACAGCCTTGATGAGCGCTCGTCATGGTTGAAATCAGTTGAAACCTGTTGAATAACTGGATGCACATGGGAGAGTCCGGTAAGGAAAACTGAGAATGGGATGTTGAGGCACGGGAGTGCTAGGCCCGGAGTGTCCTTTTATTTCTCCCTCCGGCCTGGCTCGTCGGTTTTCCTGAGGGTGTCTTCTCCTTCGGCCTGGGTCGTTGATGATCTCCCGACAACAGTACCCGGGCCACCCTCGTCGTCTTCCCGTCGTTTTCCGTTCCGCACCGAAGTTACGAATCGTACTGAAGAAATGAATTGTGAATCGTAGCGGTCGAGGTGAAGCGAAGCGTAATCGTAGTCGTAATCGCTGTTCGTCAACTCACTGATGGACTTTTCAAATCCATAGTTATACCGTTTTGGGACAGTCTTATCTCCCGCCAAATCATAGTCCTGTCTTTGTAATATTTTTGGCGGGCAGAAATCTCTGCAGGGGCGCTTTGTCTTACAACGGGAGCCGGTGATAGCTTAACTGGCCTTCCTGGCCGATAATGTCTTTTACTTTGTCACCGTAACTCGGTTTGTATATTGATCGGTTTGGAGATTGCCCTTGACGGCTGTTAAACGGTTTTCCTTTGTACAGTAAATGGGTTTAAGTGTTCATTCAAATGTCCGCCCATTTCTTGATGGGCCCCATCCTGTTACCTGAAACTGTCCTGTACTTAGAATCCAATTAATATGTATGCTCAGTTCCCTGAGTTTCGTTTTCCCGATACTGGCTTTCGCGGGCTTACTGTCCTCAATCCATAAACCTGTCTGGCTTGCAGTAACAGAAATCAAATGGTCCCAGAAACTGATCACGAGGTCCGGCGGCCATTTTGTATGCCCTTTTTATCAAAGGTTTTTCTGTACAAGCTTCTTTTTGGTCAATAAAACTGTCTTATTAACCCTGTTTTCTTGCGTGATTAAATTACTGAAAATTTCGAATCTTACAGTCCCCCCTGTGATACTGATAGCTTGCTTAAAGTATCAATAATCCTTGGTGAGCAAATTTTCCCTGATTCCTCACATCCAAACATTCCTGGTAATTAACTATCTATGGCCCTCACGACACATGCAGTTCCCATTTCAGAAAAATTACCTTGTGTACAGTTGGACAATCATAGGCAGTATTATCTTACACTATAACACATTCATCTTTCAGATGTGAAGGGGGCCAATGCCCCTTGCACCACCTGCATACACCTTTTATTAATCAAACAAAACAGATACTTATCAACGGCTATAACACAACAGTATTCACACACTTAAATCATGCAGTGGCTGAAATCCAAAAAAAAAAATGGAGGGACGCTTTAACTTTTAATACTTGCCGCTTACACTGGGGTGTCCTCTTCCCCCACTCGCACATAGCGTTCTCTCCATTCTCCGGTGTTCTCGTGCCTCTGGAGGCGTTTGCCTCTCTTGCAATGCACAAACAATAAAAATATTACAATTAAAACCTGACACACTACTAGGATGTGGGATGCTATTCTAATCCAGGCCGGGATCTCTATATTGGTGAACAGGTCCCACCATGGTGGGATGACTATGTCCAATATGTCTTTTCCTATCTCTAAAGTCTTCTGCTCCAGTGTGTAAAAATGTTTCTGTGAAACTATAACGGCTTTTAGAATCTTGGTGAGGTGTTCGGGGAGAGGGGGAATGACATAACCAAAATGCGTGACGAATCGCTACAAGTCCGTGAAATTCTCTTTTACAGTGAGGTGAACGGTGGAGGGTGCAGGAATGGGGACAATCCATTGTTGTGCCACTTGAACTTCAGCCCTGGGTTTAAAACAGAAACTGCTGTCACTGACCGGACACCACTCGTGCTGTCCGTGGCGGTAGTGAGGCGCTGCAGTGGTGACACAGTATGTCCAACCTCCGATATATGCCACCTGCGGGGGCACATGGTCCTTTGCCATTGCCTCCTTGGTGCAATTTATCGGCTTCGCGCTAGCGGCTCTGAACCCGCACTGTGGTTTCAAAAAGGCATTCAAGTGCTGGGGACACAGGATGATGTGTGCTCCCCGGCTACGACACCCCGAGAGGTCAGTGCCTGTCATTGTATGCTCCCATCTGATGACATAAGGCGGGACCACTGCGTAACGAATGTGCGCACCCCCCTGAATGACTCCAATGTTCTCCACCCTGTATACTGGGGCGGGCTTTGCTGTGGGACCCAACACCGGCATCCTTACCACTATTCCCATAATAGTGTGATTTGAGCGTCCGCAGTCCACTGGGACTGGGTATGCCTCTGCAGCTAGTCTGAGCTGGCACGGGCTTAATGCGTTCTCAAAAGGGTGGAGCGCTTGCAAGTGCTTGTTGCTGATCCAGGACGGGACCAAACCTTGTTTTAAATCCTCCAGATTACTGTGGCCCTCACCCAGTAACCACGCCCCGTATAGCACACAGGCCTCGTTCTGCGCAGCCTGATCGGACGCATTCCGATCCTCCTTAATGAGCGCATTTACCGTTCTAGCGTGTTTCTCCAGCTCAGCAATTATTTCTTTTGTAGTGTCATGGCTTGGTCCTCATGTAGCTCAGAACCCACTACCTTATTCTCGCTTGTCAGTATGTTCCTTAACTGGGCTTTTAAACCATTGATCTGTGTCTGCAGCTCCACGTTGTCTAGCGCGTTGACAACAGACGTCCCGGTATTAAAAGCAGTGAAAATGTCATTTACAGTACCCCTTCTTTGCCTCCCTACCCGATCCAAAACTTCCTGTGGTGTGGTGTGGTGTATAACTTGGCTTTGTCAATGTCGGCAAAGTCAAATTCGTAAAATTGTCTGAACATTCTGGTTAACAGGACCTGGTACAATTGTTCCGTTTCCTTGGGACACCACTCCGGCAATCGTACCTCAGTGAGGTTTAAAATCACTGAGGCCACCGCATAGTGTACCCCTTGGTACAGCACCTGACCGGTGGGTACCAATACTAAACTGTTCCCGGGTCCCTTTGTGGTGGTGGGGCACCCTTCCTTCTGGGCTAGCGCTACCGGAATCATGGGCAGGGGCTTGCGTGGGCGGGTGATGAGTTCAGTGGCGTTTACCGGAATCGGGGAGTATGGGGCTCCGCACGCCCGAGTGCTGACATCCCATCTCATCCCCTTTCCTTCATCCTGCCACTGCCTCTGGAAACAGATGGATACGCCCTTGGGGCAAACGCGTTTTGAACCCCACATACAGACATATATCCCTTCATCTGGTTCCCACCATTTGTCCCAACACACACGTAATTGTCCGTGAGTCCCCGTAATTGTCCGATGGGTATTGTTACCCAGTCGTTCCCACTCGATAGTAGAGTTCTTCATGTCCTTTCCCAGCTTTCGTAACCACCACCATCTACTTAGCGGTACATTCCCATTACACACCAAACAGATCCTTTTTCCCACGGTAACGCTGACTCTGGGTGCAAGGATCCTCACCCGAGGGCACGATAACGAAGTCTCTTGGTAGGCGAAACCGAAATTGCTGGAGTATTCCGTAGAATTCATCCCCAGCCATCCGGGCCATCTCCCTTGGTGGAAATAGGTGGCGGTTTCCTCAACCTCTCGCTTCCCCATCCCATCCGTCGCGATGGGGGCTGTGTCCCCGGAACATCCGAACACGATGACGTCCTTGGTGCGGCCCCGGTAGGCCAGCCCGCACCCGATCGCTGCGAGTATCACGAGAATCCTCTCCATTGTATGCCTGGTTTCTGTAACCGATAAGATGATGTAGCCAGGCTCCCAATAGGTGCTGGCTTAATTAAACGGACGCGCGGGTCCCTTGACCCCGCTTCCAAACAAACACACATACTGGGCATACTCCGAAAACTATCTTTTAAACATCCCCATCATCCTAAACTTTACACACCTTAAACTATCATTATAATTACCTAACTTAACTTATCATTTCCTAACACCTATGTACAGCGCCGCCCTCCTACGGGCGGCCTACTTAATTCCTGTGAGGGCTGCAGCGTGCCGCTCCCTGTGGCGGGGCTGCACTGACCTTCGGCTTTGATCCCCCGCAGCCTGTCGCTGCTGAACGGGAATCGTGCCTTTCTTGGGCTGCTCTGGACCGAGGTTGGGGAAGATAGGGAGAATTTGGCCAATACTTCCTGGGCTGGGGCGTTCGAGTCGACCTACGAGGGGCTGCCTTGGGTGAGGCTCCCAGGGCTGACGGACCGGGGGTTGGGGCTTTCACCGTCACAGCCTGTGGTTCCACCACAGCTGCCGGCTCCGGCTCCCCTCCCTCAGGCTCCGCCCCCCCGGGGCCGGGATTTGTGGCATCCGGCTCCACCTCACCTGTCCCTACAGGTGGTGAGTCTCCGCCCCCAATCTCTACCTCCCCTAAGCTTGAGTCGAGGGCGGGATCTTCGTCCTCTGACTCTTCCTCCTCCGTGATCGGGTCAAGGGCGTGGTCGAGCTGTTCGGGCTCTTCCTCGTCCGAATCCCAAATTAGAGGGGAGACCTCCCGCTCCATTGGGATGACTCCTCCCTTCACGCAGGCTACAGTTCCAGCCTGTGTGGTCTGTGACTCTGTCGCAGGCTGAGGATTTTTGTCCTCAGACTTGGCCCCTGTTGTTGGCCCTTGTGCACCCGGCTTAAACAGTTTGCACTGGTTAATGTGAAACCATTTAGTACGTCGGGGCACCTTCACTGCATAAACCATGGGGCTGGCCTTGTCTACAATGTTATAAGGCCCCATGTACAGTGGTTCAAAACTCCCTACCCGGGCATAGTTCCTAACCATGACCTGGTCTCCGACTTCCCACTCTTGTTGCTTACGAGGTTCCAGTAACAGTCGATTCCCCTGATGCTGTCTCCCCATGTTCCCAGCCGCTTGCCCATAAATCTGTTTCAGGCGCTCCAAAAGGGTTTGGACAAACTTGTCTCGCTTCACCTCTTGGAGCTGGCCCTCAGTCAGCACCGGGGCTAGTACATGGGTGGGTGTTCGCATGATCCTTCCAGTCATTAATTCGTGCGGGGAGTACACCGTACTTTTGGACTGGCTGGCCCGAATCCCCATGAGGACTAAAGGCAGGACCTCCGCCCATTTCTGGGGCGAGCCCATTGTCTCTTTCCTCAGCTTTTCCTTGAGGGTCCGGTTCATGCGTTCAATAATCCCGGATGACTGGGGATTGTACGCTACGTGCCACTTCCCTTCAATGCCCAAGAGCATGAGGGTGTTCTGCATCACTTGACCAGTGAACTGACTCCCTTGGTCGGACTCAACAAAACGGGGGAGTCCCCACCGTGAGAACACTTCCCGGATCAAGATCTTGGCAGTACCCAGCGCCGTAGCTGTTCTGCACGGGAAAGCTTCTACCCATTTGGTGAACACATCCACCAGGACAAGGCAGTATTTATAGCCTCCCTGGGCGGCGGGCAGGGGCCCTATGTAGTCGGCCTGAATCGATTGCCATGGTCCCTCTACCCTCCTGATGTGCCCCATGGGCACCTTCCTTTTCTGGGGGTCTGGGTTGTTCGCAGCGCACACAAGACAGCTTGCACAGAACTCGCGGACATCGTCTCTAAGTCCCGGCAACCATCCCGCCTGCTCTACCCGTTGCCAGGTAACCTCAGGCCCGGGGTGTCCTGCCCCTGGACCCTCATGGGCCAGTTGAAGGAATTCCCTCCGGTGCTGCTGCGGCACAACCCACTGTTCCTCTCGGAACAGCATGCCTTCCTTGACTGAGAGGGCTGCCGTACTGTACGGACCCTCGACCTGCTTGCCCTCAGTGATGGCTTTTAGGACTGTTTTTAGGGCGGAATCCAGGGTTTGGACGGTCTTTATGTCTGGGGGCGGTGTCGCCCCTGTGTTCCCTGGAGTTCCTTCCCTGTCTCGGATCGCTGCCACGGGTCCGGGTCCATAGGGGTCCCAGAAAATGCTGTTGCGGGCACCCTCCCTGGCTAGTGCATCCGCCTGCTGGTTGCCCTGGCTGCGGGGTTCTGTGGTGGAATGAGCCTTCACCTTGTGGATGAACACCTCCCCTTCCTCCCCCACAGCTGCCAGGATCTTTTCCAGCAAGGGCTTAACTGTTAAAGGCCGCCCGTCCGCGGAGGTATATCCGCGGCGGGACCAGATGGCGAGGTACTCCGTACACGAATTGCATGTGAACATGCTGTCTGAGCAGATCGTGTATGGGGTTGGGAAGATCTCGGGGTGGGTAACCACGTACGCCACCGCGGACAGTTCAGCCTGCTGTGCGCTCATAGTGCTGGGGAGCTTAATCGCCAGGGCAATGTCTGCCGTAGGGTCATAAACTCCACACCCTGTGAGTCGTTCGCCAGCAGATACCGTGCTGGAACCGTCTACATAGATCTCGCGGCCTGTGGGGTGTATCCCGGCCCGTAAACCTATGTCGACCTCCCATACCCCTTCTACGGAACACCGATGGGCTGTTCCGGGATATACCATGTTGGCTGCGAGCTTTGGCTCGCAGAGACCTTTAACTTTGAGATCCATCTGGGAAAGGAGGAGGTGCCCAGCGCGCAATCCGAACGCTGCTTACAGTCCCATCCTTAATCCTTCCATCCAGAAGCATCTTTGTGGGGGTGTGATGGGTGAGGAGAGTGATGGGAGAGGTTCCTGTGAAGATCACTGATCTGTTCACAGCCCAATGCGTGGCCAGGAGATGCCGTTCGCAATTGGAAAAACTCCTCTCCACATCCGTAAGTACCCTGGAGGAATAGACTACTGGTCTCAGCTTGCCGTGTTGCTCCTGGAGCAGCACAGCGCTCAGGCTGTCTCCACTAGCGGCTACTTCCAGGAAAAACTCCTCCCCCCCCCATCTATGGCCCCTAGGGCAGGCGCGGTCTGCAGATCCCTTTTCAACTTCTCGAATGCTGCCTGACAACCCTCATCCCAAGACCACTCGACTCCCTTGTGTAAGAGTCGGAGTAGCGGGGCTGCTGTGGCTGCATAGTCCTCGATGAAATCTCTGCAGTACCCGGTCAATCCCAAAAAGGACCTTACACCCGTTACTGTGTTTGGGATCGGCAGATCTTGCACCAATTCCCGTCTAGCCTTATCTATGGCTCTTTCCCCAGCGTGGATGGCCAGACCCAGGAATTTCACCTCCTGCTGGCCGATCTGTGCTTTCTTTGGGTTTACTTTGAAACCCTTCCTTTCTAACAGCTCCAATAATTCGGCTAATAGTGGGCCGTGCTCCTCCCTTGAATCCGTGAACAGGAGCAAGTCGTCCACATACTGCACTATCTGATTGGGCTGGCTAAATTCCTTTAAACTTCCTGCCATGCATTGATGGAAAATGCTGGGGCTGTTGTGAAAACCCTGTGGCAAGCAGTTCCAAGTGTACTGTTGCCCTTTAAAAGTAAAGGCAAACTTGTACTGATCCTCCCGCCGCAGCGGAATGGACCAAAAACCGTTTGAGATATCCAGCACCGTGAACGTGGTCACGGATGCTGGAATACTCCCTATTAGGTCGGCAACTGCTGCTACCGTGGGCGCGCAGGCTGGGATGTTACTGTTGAGGACTCTATAGTCCACCGTGGCCCTCCACGAATTGTCCGGCTTCTTTACCGGCCATAATGGGGAGTTCACGTGAGTGGCTATTGGTCTCAACACGCCCTGCTGCACCAATGAAGATATTGCTGTCTCCATGTCGGGTTCTGCCTCCTTGGGGAAGTTATACTGTTTTTGGGGTCGGATCATGGGGTCCCCGTCTATGCTGACCTCAAACCCGGTGACTCTCCCACAGTCGTGCTTGTGGGTGGCAAACGCAGTCAGATTGCCCGACACACACGCCTGCAAATCCGTTGGGACGTCCGCGACCATAAGCTCGAGATCGTAACCTCCTGACGGCTTCATGGTGCATTGGGTCCCCTTTTCTCCCCTTCCTGGGATCACAACTACCTTACCTAACCCATTCTCGGCTCCCCAGAGACAGTGATTTCTAAGGTCCACGAGGATCCCGTGTTCCACCAAGAAACCAGCCCCGAGGATGCCTTTCCCACCCCCCTCATTCCACTTCAATAGGATACACGTCCATGTGGTGTGGAGTGCTCCCAAATGAATGGAGAGCGGGATGGAATACGCGCCAGCCTGTTCTCTGCCTGTGAAACCCGCTACTGAGAATGGAGCCTGGGTAGACAGAGGTGAGGCAAAAGGTTTAGCTGTGTGGATCACGGTACATGATGCTCCTGTATCCAACAGGTAACTACCTTTCTCCTTTTCCACCTCCATTTCCACAACAGGTCTTCTCCAAGCATCATAGCGGAGCGGACACAAGTAGACGGGCTGCGCGGGCGTCAGTCATTTGGGCGCTGCGGTTGGGGTTTCGGGAGCGACAGGGCTGTTGGCGACTGCTACCTTCCCCTGCGAGGTCATTAGAGACCGCATTGCCTCTAACACTGACTCGATCGCATCGGGATGTATCGACCCCTCGGCCCCTTTTCTCCCGGATGGGCGTTTGGGCTGGGGCTGGGGAAGTTTTTCCCTTTAAATCCTTCCAGGGATTTTTACAGTCCCGGCGCCAATGACCCTCCTTCCCACACCTGTAACAACTGCTCTTGGCTTGGGGAGGGCGATTCCACTCCTCATGCCATTCCTTTTTAGCAGGAGCTGCAAGCCTTGCCTCATGCACCTTTCCCTTTGAGGAAGGCACATCCCTACTCTTGTTGTTCCTGTAACTTATCGTGAGCTGATCAAGTACTACGTCCTCCATGGAGCGGGGGTTAGTGGGGTCAAACCATGCTTTGGCCTGCTCCCTCACCGGCGGTAAGCAATTGGCGACCAGGCACCGGAGCCAATGAGCCCTTTGGTCAACATTTAGCGCGTTCCGGTCCGGTCCTCCCGGGCAGCTGCGCCGGTACACTGGCCACAACCTTCCGGCGAAAACCCGTGGGGGTTCTCCCTCTAGCTGTACCGTCCTTTCCAATCGGAGGAACGGAGTTCCGTCACCCTCCCCTATAATCTCCAAGATCTCGTCCCGTAACTCCTCATACGTCTTGTGCCCTCTCTTGCTCACGTCAGGGAGACACTGGAGGAGCGAGCTGTCCAGGGAGAACAGCAGCATTTTGGACTGTTCAACCCCGTCGCAGTCATTAACTGCTGCGGTCTGCTCCACGTCCCTAAAATGGATGGAGGGATCTCCTGACTCGGAGAGTTTTGGGATGTGACTTATCATTTCCCTTAACTGTCGTGCGCTATGGGGCATTATGATCTGATTCATGAGGGGTCCATCCCCGCCATCCTGGTCCGGACCGAGCCTCCGGTGTTGCGTGGGACACATCGGTGCCGGTCCCGACTCTACTACCTGGTGTTGCTCTACCTCAAGAACCTCTGTGTCTGACTTCTCCGTTCCCTTCCCCGGAGTCCAAGACTCAGTATAGGCAGGAGGTGCCGAGGGCTCGGGGGTTGGTACCCCAACTGCCTCTTGCGGAATCGGTCTTTTGGATTCCTTGGCTAACAGTAGCTGGCTCGCTGGTGGGTTTATGAGGCACACCAAGCCGTTTGCCTTCGCTAGGGCCGTTCTCAGGTCCTCTAGCTCCCTGTGGCAAGCGCTATGGTCGGTGTTCTCAGACCTATCCTCCATTGCCATCTTATATGCTGCCCTAGCCCCCAAAATACTTTCCTCCTGTGTCGCTATCTGCTTAGCTAGGCGGAAACACCTATGTCTCATTCTAACTTCACTGGCCTTGGCTTCAACGACTTGACACTCCAAGTAATCTATCCTGGTCTCATGGCGGTGAGTTACGGATTGGCGTTCCTGATTCAGCGCGTTAAGCAATTGAATCAGTTTTTGGCCTCCCGCAACCTTTTCCTCTACTTCTGTAAGTAGCCCTTTGATTTGGGCTGTCTGTGCTACAACGACCTGGTCCAAAAGCTGGACTTGCTTCTTGTAACACATCAGCCAGACCGCCTTTTCTACCGATTTCTTATGCTCTTTACTTTCTGTCCACTTGATGGCTGCGTCTAGCGGGCGCCTATCTCTTAATAGGTCAGATATCCACTGTTTTGTAAGGTTTACCTTCCCAAAAACATAATCCGCTATTCTCTCATCCATCACATTTCGTTTATTCAGACCTTGATCTAAAACACTACATTCCTGCTGCCAAGGTCCTGCCGCGGTCGCCATCTCTGTAGGGGGTTTCTCTTGCTCGTTCTGGTCTCCTACCAGGCTTCATGCAATAATTACCCTTGAGTGGTTCGACCCACTCTTCCCTACGGTTTTAGACCTTGGACTTGGGTGCAGGGAACTGTAGTGCA
>NC_140988.1:73976390-74024038 GCF_052327205.1 Somniosus microcephalus | reverse complement strand
GGGTGAGGTGGGGAGATCGGGGTGGGGTGTGGAAGATCGGGGTGGGGTGTGGGAGATCGGGGTGGGGTGTGGGAGATCGGGGTGGGGTGTGGGAGATCGGGGTGGGGTGGGGGAGATCGGGGTGGGGTGTGGGAGATCGGGGTGGGGTGTGGGAGATCGGGGTGGGGTGTGGGAGATCGGGGTGGGGTGTGGGAGATCGGGGTGGGGTGGGGGAGATCGGGGTGGGGTGGGGGTGATCGGGGTAGGGTGGAGGAGATCGGGGTAGGGTGGAGGAGATCGGGTTGGGGTGGGGGAGATCGTGTGGGGTGGGGTGGGGTAGATCAGGGTGGGGTGGGGGAATCGATGTGGGGTGGGGGAGATCGGGGTAGGGTGGAGGTGATTGGGGTGGGGGGAGATGGGGGTGGGGTGGGAGAGATCGGGGTGGGGTGGGGGAGATCGGGGTGGGGGAGATCGACGTGGGAGAGATCGGGGTGGGGAAGATTGGGGTGGGTTGGGGGAGATCGTTGTGGGGGAGATCGGGCTGGGGTGGGAGAGATCGGGGCTGGGTGGGGTAGATCGGGGTGAGGTGGGGGAGATCGGGTTGGGGTGGGGCGGGGAGATCGGCTAGTGTGGGGTGGGGGAGATTTTGTTGTGGTGGGGGAAATGAGGGTAAGGTGGGGAGATTGGGGCGGGGTGGGGGAGATTAGGGTGAGGCGGGGGAGATCGGGGTGGCGGAGATCAGGTGGGGTGGGTTGGGGGAGATCGGGATGAGGTGGGGGAGATTGGGGTGTGGTGGGGGAAATGGGGGTGAGGTGTGGGAGATCGGGGTGGGGTGGGGGAGATTGGGGTGAGGTGGGGGAGATTGTGGTGAGGTGGGAGAGATGGGGTGGGGTGGGGAGATTGGGTGTAGTGGGGGAGATCAGGTGGGGTGGGTTGGGGGAGATCGGGGTGAGATGGGGATGATCGGGGTGGGGTGGGGGAGATCGGGGTGAGCTGGTGAGATCGGGCTGAGATGGGGGAGATCGGGGTGGTGTGGGGGAGATCGGGGTGGGGTGGGGGAGATCGGGGTGGGGTGTGGGAGATCGGGGTGGGGTGTGGGAGATCGGGGTGGGGTGTGGGAGATCGGGGTGGGGTGGGGGAGATCGGGGTGGGGTGGGGGTGATCGGGGTAGGGTGGAGGAGATCGGGGTAGGGTGGAGGAGATCGGGTTGGGGTGGGGGAGATCGTGTGGGGTGGGGTGGGGTAGATCAGGGTGGGGTGGGGGAATCGATGTGGGGTGGGGGAGATCGGGGTAGGGTGGAGGTGATTGGGGTGGGGGGAGATGGGGGTGGGGTGGGAGAGATCGGGGTGGGGTGGGGGAGATCGGGGTGGGGGAGATCGACGTGGGAGAGATCGGGGTGGGGAAGATTGGGGTGGGTTGGGGGAGATCGTTGTGGGGGAGATCGGGCTGGGGTGGGAGAGATCGGGGCTGGGTGGGGTAGATCGGGGTGAGGTGGGGGAGATCGGGTTGGGGTGGGGCGGGGAGATCGGCTAGTGTGGGGTGGGGGAGATTTTGTTGTGGTGGGGGAAATGAGGGTAAGGTGGGGAGATTGGGGCGGGGTGGGGGAGATTAGGGTGAGGCGGGGGAGATCGGGGTGGCGGAGATCAGGTGGGGTGGGTTGGGGGAGATCGGGATGAGGTGGGGGAGATTGGGGTGTGGTGGGGGAAATGGGGGTGAGGTGTGGGAGATCGGGGTGGGGTGGGGGAGATTGGGGTGAGGTGGGGGAGATTGTGGTGAGGTGGGAGAGATGGGGTGGGGTGGGGAGATTGGGTGTAGTGGGGGAGATCAGGTGGGGTGGGTTGGGGGAGATCGGGGTGAGATGGGGATGATCGGGGTGGGGTGGGGGAGATCGGGGTGAGCTGGTGAGATCGGGCTGAGATGGGGGAGATCGGGGTGGTGTGGGGGAGATCGGGGTGGGGTGGGGGAGATCGGGTGGGGTGGGGGAGATCGGGTGAGGTGGGAGTGATCGGGGTGGTGTGGGAGAGATCGGGGTGGGGTGGGGGAGATTGGGGTGAGGTGGGGGAGATGGGGTGGAGTTGGGGAGATTGGGGTAGGGTGGGGGAGATCGGGGTGATGGAGATTGGGGTGGGGTGGTGGAGATTGGGGTGAGGTGGGGGAGATCGTGGTGGGGTGGGGAGATCGGGGTGGGATGGGGAGATTGGGGTGGGATGGGGAGATCGGGGTGAGGTGGGGGAGATGGGGTGGGGCTGGGGAGATTGGGGTAGGGTGGGGGAGATCGGGGTGATGGAGATTGGGGTGGGGTGGTGGAGATTGGGGTGAGGTGGGGGAGATCGTGGTGGGGTGGGGAGATCGGGGTGGGATGGGGAGATCGGGGTGAGGTGGGGGAGATCGGGTGGGGTGGGGTGGGGTCGATTGGGATGGGGGAAATTGGGGTGGGGTGGGAGAGATCTGGGTAGGTTGGAGGAGATGGGGGTGAGGTGCGGGAGATGGGGTGGGGTGGGGGAGATCGGGGTGGGGTGGGTTGGGGGAGATCGGGGTGAGGTGGGGGAGAGTGGGGGGGGAGATCGGGGTGAGCTGGGGAGATCGGGCTGAGGTGGGGGAGATCGGGGTGGGGTGGGGGAGATCGGGGTGAGCTGGGGAGATCGGGCTGAGGTGGGGCCGATCGGGGTGGGGTGGGGGAGATCGGGGTGAGGTGGGGGAGATCGGGGTGAGGTGGGGGAGATCGGGGTCGGGTTGGGGAGATCGGGGTGGGGTGGGGGAGATCGGGGTGGGGTGGGGGAGTTTGGGGTGAGGTGGGGGAGATGGGGTGGGGTGGGGGAGATTGGGGTAGGGTGGGGGAGATCGGGGTGAGGTGGGGGAGATCGGGGTGGGGTGGGGGAGATTGGGGTGAGGTGGGGGAGATTGGGTGAGGTGGGAGTGATCGGTGTGGTGTGGGAGAGATCGGGGTGGGGTGGTGGAGAGATCGGGGTGGGGTGGTGGAGATCGGGGCGAGGTGGGGGAGATCGTGGTGTGGTGGGGAGATCGGGGTGGGATGGGGAGATCGGGGTGAGGTGGGGGAGATCGGGTGGGGTGAGGAGATCGGGTTGAGGTGGGGGAGATCGGGGTGGGGGAGATCAGGTTGGGATGGGGAAGATCGGAGTAGTGTGGGGAGATCGGGGTGGGATGTGGGTGATCGGGGTGTGATATGGGTGATCGGGGTGGGATGGGGGAGATCGTGGTGGGATGGGGGAGATTGGGGTGGGGAGATCGGGGCGGGATGGGGTGTGGGAGATCGGGTGGGATGGGGTGGGGGAGATTGGGGTGAGGTGGGGGAGATGGGGTGGGGTGGGGGAGATCGGGGTGGGGTGGGGGAGATCGGGGTGAGGTGGGGGAGATCGGGGTGAGGTGGGGGAGATTGGGTGAGGTGGGGGAGATTGGGTGAGGTGGGAGTGATCGGTGTGTGGGAGAGATCGGGGTGGGGTGGTGGAGATCGGGGCGAGGTGGGGGAGATCGTGGTGGGGTGGGGAGATCGGGGTGGGATGGGGAGATCGGGGTGAGGTGGGGGAGATCGGGTGGGGTGGGGAGATCGGGTTGAGGTGGGGGAGATCGGGGTGGGGGAGATCAGGTTGGGATGGGGAAGATCGGTGTAGGGTGGGGAGATCGGGGTGGGCTGTGGGTGATCGGGGTGTGATATGGGTGATCGGGGTGGGATGGGGGAGATCGGGGTGGGATGGGGGAGATTGGGGTGGGGAGATCGGGGCGGGATGGGGTGTGGGAGATCGGGTGGGATGGGGTGGGGTAGATCGGGGTGGGGTGGGGCAGATCGGGTGGGGTGGGTTGGGGTCGATTGGGGTGGGGGAAATCGGGGTGAGGTTGGAGAGTTCTGGGTAGGGTGGAGGAGATGGGGGTGAGGTGGGGGAGATCGGGGTGGGGTGGGGGAGATGGGGGTGGGGTGTGGGAGATGGGGGTGGGGTGTGGGAGATCGGGGTGAGGTGGGGGAGATTGGGGTGGGGTGGAGGAGATCGGGGTAGGGTGGAGGAGATCTGGGTGGGGTGGGGGAGATCGGGTCGATTGGGGTGGGGGAAATCGGGGTGGGGTTGGAGAGTTCTGGGTAGGGTGGAGGAGATGGGGGTGAGGTGGGGGAGATCGGGGTGGGGTGGGGGAGATCGGGGTGGGGTGGGGGAGATCGGGGTGGGGTGTGGGAGATGGGGGTGGGGTGTGGGAGATGGGGGTGGGGTGTGGGAGATTGGGGTGGGGTGGAGGAGATCGGGGTGGGGTGGAGGAGATCGGGGTAGGGTGGGGGAGATCGGGTGGGGTGGGGTTGGGTAGATCGGGGTGGGGTGGGGGAATCGATGTGGGGTGGGGGAGATCGGGGTGGGGTGGGGGAGATTGTGGTGAGGTGTGGGAGATCGGGGTGGGGGAGATCAACGTGGGGGAGTTCGGGTGGGAAAGATTGGTTTGGGGCGGGGGAGATCCTTGTGGGGGAGATCGCGGTGGGGTGGGAGAGATCGGGGCTGGGTGGGGTAGATCGGGGTGAGGTGGGGGAAATCGGGGTGGGGTGTGGGAGATCGGGGTGGGGTGTGGGAGATCGGGGTGAGGTGGGGGAGATGGGGGTGGGGTGTGGGAGATCGGGGTGAGGTGGGGGAGATTGGGGTGGGGTGGAGGAGATCTGGGTAGGGTGGAGGAGATCTGGGTGGGGTGGGGGAGATCGGGTGGGGTGGGGTAGATCGGGGTGGGGTGGGGGAATCGATGTGGGGTGGGAAAGATTGGTTTGGGGCGGGGGAGATCCTTGTGGGGGAGATCGCGGTGGGGTGGGAGAGATCGGGGCTGGGTGGGGTAGATCGGGGTGAGGTGGGGGAGATCGCGTTGGGGTGGGGTGGGGAGATCGGCTGGTGTGGGGTGGGGGAGATTTTGTTGTGGTGGGGGAAATGGGGGAAAGGTGGGGAGATCGGGGTGGTGTGGTGTGGGGGAGATCAGGGTGGGGTGGGGAGATCAGGGTGGGGTGGGGGAGATCAGGTGGGTTAGGTTGGGGGAGATCGGGTTGAGGTGGGGGAGATTGGGGTGGGGGAAATGGGGGTGAGGTGTGGGAGAGCGGGGTGTGGTGGGGGAGATTGGGGTGAGGTGGGGAGATCGTGGTGAGCTGGGAGAGATGGGGTGGGGTGGGGGAGATCGGGGTGAGGTGGGGGAGATGGGGTGGGGTGGGAGTGATTGGGGTGGTGTGGGGGAGATCGGGGTGGGGTGGGAGATCGGGGTAGGATGGGGAGATCGTGGTGGGGTGGGGGAGATCGGGTGGGGTGGGGAGTTCCGGTTGAGGTGGGGGAGATCGGGGTGGGGGAGATCAGGTTGGGATGGGGAAGATCGGGGTGGGGAGATCGGGGTGGGATGTGGGTGATCGGGGTGGGATGTGGGTGATCGGGGTGGGATGGGGGAGATCGGGGTGGGATGGGGGAGATCGGGGTGGGATGGGGGAGATTGTGGTGGGGTGGGGAGATCGGGGTGGGGTGGGGAGATCGGGGTGGGGTGGGGAGATCTGAGTGAGGTGGGGGAGATCGGGTGGGGTGGGGAGTTCCGGTTGAGGTGGGGGAGATAGGGGTGGGGGAGATCAGGTTGGGATGGGGAAGATCGGAGTGGGGTGGGGAGATCGGGGTGGGATGTGGGTGATCGGGGTGGGATGGGGGAGATCGGGGTGGGATGGGGGAGATCGGGGTGGGATGGGGGAGGTTGTGGTGGGGTGGGGAGATCGGGGCGGGATGGGGTGGGGTAGATTGGGTGGGGTGGGGTGGGGGAGATCGGGGTGGGGTGGGTGAGATCGTGTGGGGTGTGGTGGGGAAATCAGGGTGGGGTGGGGGAGATCTGGGTAGGGTGGAGGAGATGGCGGTGAGGTGGGGAGATCGGGGTGGGGTGTGGTTGATCGGGGTGAGGTGGGGGAGATCGGGGTGGGGTGGGGGAGATCGGGGTAGGGTGGAGGAGACCGGGGTGGGGTGGGGGAGATCGGGTGGGGTGGGGTGGGGTAGATCGGGGTGGGGTGGGGGAATCGATGTGGGGTGGGGGAGATCGGGTTAGGGTGGAGGAGATTGGGGTGGGGGGAGATAGTGGTGGGGTGGGGGAGATCGGGCTGGGGTGGGGGAGATCGGGGTGGGGTGGGGGAGATTGTGGTGGGGTGTGGGAGATTGGGCTGGGGGAGATCGACGTGGGGGAGATCGGGGCTGGGTGGGTTAGATCGGGGTGAGGTGGGGGAGATCGGGTTGGGGTGGTGTGGGGAGATCGGCTGGTGTGTGGTGGGGGAGATTTTGTTGTGGTGGGGGAAATGGGGGTAAGGTGGGGAGATCGGGGCGGGGTGGGGGAGATCCTTGTGGGGGAGATCGGGGTGGGGTGGGAGAGATCGGGGCTGGGTGGGGTAGATCGGGGTGAGGTGGGGGAGATCGGGTTGAGGTGGGTTGGGGAGATCGGCTCTGTGGGGTGGGGGAGATTTTGTTGTGGTGGGGGAAATGGGGGAAAGGATGGGCGATCGGGGCAGTGTGGGGGAGATCAGGGTGGGGTGGGGGAGATCAGGTGGGGTAGGTTGGGGGAGATCGAGGTGAGGTGGGGGAGATTGGGGTGTGGTGGGGGAAATGGGGGTGAGGTGTGGGAGATCGGGGTGAGGTGGGAGAGATGGGGTGGGGTGGGGGAGATTGGGGTGGGGTGGGGGAGATGGGGTGGGGTGGGAGAGATTGGGGTGGTGTGGGGGAGATCGGGGTGGGGTGGGGTAGATCGTGGTGGGGTGGTGGAGATCGGGGTGAGGTGGGGGAGATTGAGGTGGAGTGGGGAGATTGGGGCGGGATGGGGTGTGGGAGATCGGGTGGGTTGGGGTGGGGTAGATCGGGTGGGGTGGGGTGGGGGAGATCGGGGTGGGGTGGGGAGATCGGGGCGGGATGGGGTGTGGGAGATCGGGTGGGATGGGGTGGGGTAGATCGGGTGGGGTGGGATGGGGGAGATCGGGGTGGGGTGGGGAGATCGGGGCGGGATGGGGTGTGGGAGATCGGGTGGGATGGGGTGGGGTAGATCGGGTGGGGTGGGGTGGGGGAGATCGGGGTGGGGTGGGTGAGATCGTGTGGGGTGTGGTGGGGAAAGCAGGGTGGGGTTGGGGAGATCTGGGTAGGGTGGAGGAGATGGGGGTGAAGTGGGGAGATCGGGGTGGGGTGTGGGAGATCGGGGTGAGGTGGGGGAGATCGGAGTGGGGTGGGGGAGATCGGGGTAGGGTGGAGGAGATCGGGGTGGGGTGGGGGAGATCGGGTGGGGTGGGGTGGGGTAGATCGGGGTTTGGTGGGGGAATCGATGTGTGGTGGGGGAGATCGGGGTAGGGTGGAGGAGATTGGTGTGGGGGGAGATCGTGGTGGGGTGGGGGAGATCGGGGTGGGGTGGGGGAGATTGTGGTGGGGTGTGGGAGATTGGGGTGGGGGAGATCGACGTGGGGGAGATCGGGGTGGGGAAGATTGGGGTGGGGTGGGGGAGATCGTTGTGGGGGAGATCGGGGTGGGGTGGGAGAGATCGGGGCTGGGTGGGGTAGATCGGGGTGAGGTGGGGGAGATCGGGTTGGGGTGGGGTGGGGAGATCGGCTGGTGTGGGGTTGTGGCGATTTTGTTGTCGTGGGGGAAATGGGGGTAAGGTGGGGAGATCGGGGCGGGGGAGATCGGCGTGGTGTGGGGGATGTTGTGTATGTACTTTTAAGAGAATAACTGGTCTCAGACTGCAGTACCGGCAGTGACCACCCGTGTATAAAAGGCGCTAGAGAGCCTCTGTTTGTTAGATTTTCAATATTGACTTCCACCAGTAAAGACTTGTTTGTTTTCACTCCTGCTGGTCCGTGTCTCAATCATTCACGGACTTAACACTGGCGACGAGTAAGAAACGAACTTACCTGCAACTCGGCAGCACCTCAGACGACGTTGTTGAAGGTCGAAGCCAGAAGAAAGAAAAAAAATATATATAGTCCAAAGAAACTCGAGAAACGGGCGTCGACTGTCAATCATCGGTATGAAAACTTGCAGGAGAGTCTTTCCAGAGCCAGGCTGGGTTCCTCGGTCTGTGGTTTCCCAGCTAATCGGGCTGGTGGCAGCTAGTGCTCTGATCCTTCCTGGGCTGCGGCGGGCTGAAGCTCGATCGGGTGGCTTTTCAAGGGGGCCGGGCAGCGAGTCCGGAAGCAAAGAGAGAGAGAGAGAGGGTGGAGCACACAGGGCGCGGCCGGTGCTTCGAAGCCGGGCAGCGTTCGGACCTAAGAAGAGGGAGGGAAGTGTCCCAGAGGGTCCGCTCCACGACGGGAAAATAATAAAAGAAAAAGAATCAATATTTAACGCGCAAGAAACCGTGGAAAGCAGCGCTAACAACAGCGGGGAAGAAGGCAAAGCGCGGGAGGCGCCATTTTAGATTTGCAAGATGCTGAAGACTGGCTGTATCACTGCTTTTGATAATACAATAGAGGAATGGACCACGTATGTGGAAAGAGTCGAGGTATATTTCGAGGCAAACGAAATAGCGGAGGGGAGAAAGGCATCGATATTGCTAAACTTAATGGGCGCTAGAACGTACGGCCTATTGCGGGACCTGATTACTCCAGCCAAACCGAAGGCGAAGAGTTTTAACAAAATTGTTGCTGTCCTACAGGAACACTTAAACCCTGCACCGCTGTTGATAGCAGAAAGATTTAAATTCCACAGGAGAACTCAGCACAAAGATGAGAGCAATGCTGAGTATCTTACGGAACTACGCAAGCTATCAAAGCACTGCCAGTTCGGAGCAGGACTGGCAGATACCCTACGGGACAAATTTGTCTGTGGACTCCTGAGTGAAGGAACACAGAAGAAGTTACTCTCAGAAAAAGAGCTGATGCTGGATAAGGCTTTCAGCGTGGCAGTATCGTATGAAGCAGCAGCCAGGGGAGCTGCAGAAATTCAACAAGAACCACAGGAATACGGCACCCACGAAATGACACGAGGATTTGCAAAATGTTATCGCTGTGGCAGAACTAACCATGACCAGAAGGACTGCTGGTCCAAAGACAAAATATGCAGACAATGCGGGAAGATTGGACACATTGCACGAGCTTGCAGGTCTGGGAAGAAGACCAGCGACAACAAAAATGCTACTAAGGAACCGTACAAGAAAGTACAAAAGATGACGGACAGTAGTTCCGAAGACCAGATGAGCGATAGTGAATCCGGAAACAGGAGACTAAGCTGTCTCAAACTTCACAATGTAATCGCAAAAGAGGATCACCGAACCATTTGGGTCACCCTCACGATAGCAGGGTCCCAAGTTAAAATGGAATTGGATACAGGATCAGCGCTAACCGTCATGAATCGTCGAGACTACGAGCGGCTATTTTCACACATACCCTTGAGAGAGACATCCATCGTCTTGATGACGTATACGGGGCAAAAAGTATACCCCAGAGGAAAAATAAGGGTGCCTGTCGAATGCAATGGCAAGAAAATACGGAAATTGTATCTCTACATACTGCCAAATGGTGGACCACCGTTATTGGGACGGGAATGGATCAGGAAGATAAACCTAGATTGGCATTCCATTCATGCAATGACGGTGGACGGTAAAAAAGATGAAGACGTCACTCCTGGACGATTGTCAACAATCTTAGCTAACGCCAAAGAGGTATTTCAACAAGAACTGGGCACGCTTAAAGGCATAACTGCCTCGATAAAAATAGAAGAGAATGCAGTTCCCAAATTTTTCAAAGCAAGACCGGTACCATATGCAATTCGCCCAGCCGTCGAGGCAGAGCTGGAGAATCTGGAGAAGGCGGGCGTGTTGTCTAAGGTCGACTGGAGCGAGTGGGCGACACCCATCGTTCCTGTCATGAAGAAAACGTTAAGCAATAAGTCCGGAGAGCCAAGGAAGATTCGCATCTGTGGGGATTTCAAGGTGACGGTGAACCCTATCCTTCACACAGTACAATATCCTCTTCCAAGGATAGAAGACATCTTCGCCTCACTGTCTGGAGGGAAGCGTTTTACAAAAATTGACCTAGCACAAGCATATTTGCAGATGGAGGTTGAAGAGTCCTCTAGGAAGTATCTCACGATAAACACTCACAAAGGTCTTTACCAGTATCATCGATTGGTATTCGGAGTAGCATCGGCTCCGGCGATATGGCAAAGAGCGATGGAACAAGTCCTGCAAGGGATTCCGGGGACTCAGTGTTACTTGGACGACATCCTTGTAACAGGTGAAGATGACAGTGAACACCTTAACAACCTAGAACAGGTGCTCACTAGACTACAGGAACATGGGTTGCGAGCCAACCGCCCCAAGTGCGAATTTTTTAAGAAACAGATATCATATTGTGGCCACGTGATTGATGAAGTGGGGTTACATAAGTCCCCTGACAAAATTGAAGCGGTTGTTAAGGCCCCAGCGCCTGAAAATGTGTCGCAACTGAGGTAATTCCTCGGGTTGGTGAATTACTATCATAAGTTTTTGCCGAATTTGTCGACAATTCTGCACCCACTGAACACCCTGCTACGAACGGGGGTAGCATGGAAATGGAACGATGATTGTAAGCGTGCTTTTCAGAAGAGTAAGGACTTAATCACTTCAAGGGAAGTATTGGCTCACTACATCCCAGCACTGCCAATCAGGCTGGCGTGTGATGCGTCTCCCTACGGCATTGGGGCGGTACTGTCACATAAGTTCCTTGATGGTTTAGAGAGGCCGATAGCTTTTGCGTCACACTCGTTAACTTCTGCCGAGCGTAACTGCGCCCAGATTGACAGAGAGGCCCTCAGCCTAGTGTGGGGGGTGAAGAAGTTCAATCACTATCTGCACGGTCAAAGATTTACTCCAGTAACCGATCATCAACCTCTTGTCTCCATTTTCAACCCTCAGAAGGGCGTACCGATAATGACGGCACAACGGCTGCAGAGGTGGTCCCTTTTCCTAGGGGCACACCAATATGACATCGAGTACAAAGGAACTAAACAGCATGGAAATGCTGATGGATTGTCACGCCTACCGTTGCCGACGGTGGAAGAAGAAGACCTTGCAGTGGATCCAATGGAGTTATTCCACTCGACCATAGTCGAATGTCTCCCTGTGACGAATGCAAACATAGAAAAGGAAACACGGAATGACCCGACACTATCACGGGTCTATGATTTAACGGTGACGGGATGGCCAGCACATGGCGAACCACTGCTGCCAGCATTCTCGCCGAGAAGAGAACAGCTGTCAGTGTGCAGAGGAACCTTGATGTGTGGATCCAGAGTAGTAATTCCACCTAAGTTGACGGATAGAGTGCTCAATGAGCTTCATGAGGGTCATCTGGGTGGGGTAAAAATGAAGAACTTAGCCAGAGTGTTTGTGTGGTGGCTGGGAATCGATAGAGAAATCGAAGAGATGACCAAGAGCTGTGCAGGATGCCAGAAGGTCCAAAACACCCCACCACAAGCTCCTCTGCATCCATGGGAGTGGCGCTCATCTCCATGGCAACGGGTGCACATTGATTTTGCTGGTCCCTTCATAGACTCGATGTTTTTAATTGCGGTGGATGCACATTCAAAGTGGCCAGAGGTAATAAAAATGTCCTCAACCACCACGGAAAAAACTATCACAGTTTTGCGAACCATATTCGCCAGGAATGGGCTGCCTGAACAGATTTGCTCTGACAATGGACCACAGCTTGTGTCTGAAGAGTTCCGGAGGTTCTTAAAGAACAATGGCGTTAAGCATTACACATCTGCCCCATATCATCCAGCCACTAATGGATTGGCCGAGAGGTTTGTCCAAACATTCAAGAAGGCTATCAAGGCAATGTGTAATGAAGATATACCCCTACAACACAAGGTGGACAACTTCTTGTTTGCCTACCGGAATGCGACACATGCGGTTACCAACCAAACTCCAGCCATGATGTTCTTCAATCGAAGACTACGATGCCGCTTGGATTTGGTTAAGCCAAACGTCCGAAGAGATGTGGAGAACAGGTAGTTTCAGAATATGAATGAAAGGCCGACCAGGAGTTTTAAGATAGGTCAACCAGTTTTGGCCCGGGACTACCGCACTGAGAAATGGCAGCCAGGAACGATTTGTACACGACAAGGACCTCTCATGTATACCGTGGACGTTGGGGAGAGCATTGTAAGACGCCATGCTGACCAGATTCTAGAGTCACTGGAAAACGTCAACTCCACACCACGATCTGATACACCTGGTAATGAAATTGACGTTCCAATTGCAGCTACCGCAGAACCGGTAATATTGGAAGTAGATGAACCAAACAAAGACATTGATCCCGACGCAACATTGCCAGAAGAACCTGATACCCCAAAGAGGCGTTATCCAGACAGAATCAGGAAGCCTCCTCAAAGACTGAACTTATAATTGCTGAAACTTAACCAATGTATCTAGCAACAGTAATTGTGATTGTAATTCGTTATCATTTAGTTGTTAAATGAATGTTATGTACTGTTTATCTAAAAGGGGAGGAATTGTTGTGTATGTACCTTTAAGAGAATAACAGGTCTCAGACTGCAGTACCGGCAGTGACCACCCCTGTATAAAAGGTGCTAGAGAGCCTCTGTTTGTTAGTTTTTCACTGTTGACATCCACCAGTAAAGACTTGTTTGTTTTCACTCCTGCTGGTCCGTGTCTCAATCATTCACGGACTTATCAGGGGAGATCAGGTGGGGTGGGTTGGGGGAGATCGGGATGAGGTGGGGGAGATTGGGGTGGGGTGGGGGAAATGGGGGTGAGGTGTGGGAGATCGGGGTGGGGTGGGGGAGATTGGGGTGAGGTGGGAGAGATAGGGTGGGGGAGATGGGGTGTAGTGGGGGAGATCAGGTGGGAGGGTTGGGGGAGATCGGAGTGGGATGGGGATGATCGGGGTGGGGTGGGGGAGATCGGGGTGAGCTGGGGAGATCGGGCTGAGGTGGGGGAGATCAGGGTGGTGTGGGGGAGATCGGGGTGACGTGGGGGAGATCGGGGTGAGGTGGGGGAGATCGGGTGAGGTGGGGGAGATCAGGGTGGTGTGGGGGAGATCGGGGTGGGGTGAGAGTGATCCGGGTGGTGTGGGGGAGATCGGGGTGGGGTGGGGGAGATTGGGGTGAGGTGGGGGAGATGGGGTGTGGTGGGGGAGATCGGGGTGAGGTGAGGGAGATCGTGGTGGGGTGGGGAGATCGGGGTGGGATGGGGAGATCGGGGTGAGGTGGGGGAGATCGGGTGGGGTGGGGAGGTTGGGTTGAGGTGGGGGAGATCGGGGTGGGGGAGATCAGGTTGGGATGGGGAAGATCGGAGTGGGGTGGGGAGATCGGGGTGGGATGTGGGTGATCGGGGTGGGATGTGGGTGATCGGGGTGGGATGTGGGTGATCGGGGTGGGATGGGGGAGATTGGGGTGGGGTGGGGAGATTGGAGCGGGATGGGGTGTGGGAGATCGGGTGGGATGGGTTGGGGTAGATCGGGTGGGGTGGGGGAGATCGGGGTGGGGTGGGTGAGATCGTGTGGGGTGTGGTGGGGAGATCGGGGTGGGGTGGGGCAGATCGGGTGGGGTGGGGTGGAGTAGAGTGGGGTGGGGGAAATCGGGGTGGAGTGGGGGAGATCTGGGTAGGGTGGAGGAGATGGGGTGAGGTGGGGGAGATAGGGGTGGGGTGTGGGAGATCAGGGTGAGGTGGGGGAGATCGGGGTGGGTTGGGGGAGATCGGCTTGAGGTGGGGGAGATCGGGGTGTAGGAGATCGGGGTGAGAGGGGGAGATCGGGGTAGGGTCTGGGAGATCATGGTGAGGTGGGGTAGATCGGGGTGAGGTGGGGGAAATCGGGGTGGGGTGGGGGAGATCTGGGTAGGGTTGAGGAGATGGGGGTGAAGTGGGGGAGATCGGGGTGGGGTGTGGGAGGTCGGGGTGGGGTGGGGTGGGGGAGATCGGGATGGGGTGGGTGAGATCGGGGTGAGGTGGGGGAGATCAGGGTAGGGTGGGCTGTGGGAGATCGGGTGGGTTGGGTTAGATTGGGTGGGGTGGGGAGATCGGGGTGGGGTAGGGGAGATTGGGGTGAGTTGGTCAAGATCAGGGTGGGGTGGGATGGTGGAGATCGGGGTGGGGTGGGGGAAATCGTGTTGGGTGGGGGAGATCTGGGTAGGGTGGGGGAGATCGGGGTGGGATGGGGGAGATCGGGATGGGATGGGGTGTGGGAGATCGGGTGGGGTGGGGTGGGGGAGATCGGGGTGGGGTGGAGGAGATCAGGTGCAGTGGTGAGGGGGAGATCGGGGTGGGGGTGATCGGGATGGGTGGGGGAGATCGGTGTGGGGTGTGGGAGATCGGGGTGGGGTGGGGGAGATTGGGTTGAGGTGGGGGAGATCGGGGTGGGATGGGGAGATCGGGGTGAGGTGGGGAGATCGGGGTGAGGTGGGGGAGATCAGGGAGGGGTGGGGAGGTCGGGGTAGGATGGGGGAGATCGGGTTGAGGTGGGGGGAATGGGGTCGGGGAGATCGGGGTGAGGTGGGGAGATAGGGATGAGGTGGGGGAGATCGGGTTGAGCTGGGGGAGATCGGGGTAGGGTGGAGGAGATTGGGGTGGGGTAGGGGAGATCGGGGTAGATTGGGGAGATCGCAGAGGGGTGGGGGAGATCGGGGTGAGGTGGGGGAGAACGAAGTGAGGTGGGGGAGGGTTGTGGAGATCGGGGTGCGTTAGGGGAGATCGGGTGGTGTGTGGTGGGGTGGTGTAAATCGGGTGGGGTGGGGCAGATCGGGTGGGGTGGGGGAGATCAGTTGGGGTGGGGTGGGGTAGATCGGGGTGGGGTGGGGGAAATCGGGGTGGGGTGGGGGAGATTCGGGTAGGGTGGAGGAGAGTGGGGTGGGGGAGATGGGGGTGAGGTGGGGGAGATCCGGTTGGGGTGGGTGTGATCGGGGTGGTGTGGGGGAGATCGGGGTGGGACGGTGGAGATCGGGCTGGGGTGGGGGAGATCGGGCTGGGGTGGGGGAGATCGAGGTGGAGTGTGGGAGATCGGGGTGGGGTGTGAGAGATCGGGGTGAGGTAGGGAGATCGGGGTGGGGTGGGGGAGATCGGGGTGGGGGAGATCGGGGTGGGGGAGATCGGGGTGAGGTGGCGGAGATCGCGTTGAGGTGGGGGAGATCGGGGTGGGGTGGGGGAGATCAAGGTGGGATGGGGAGATCAGGGTGGGGTGGGGGAGATCAGGGTGGGGTGGGGGAGATCGGGATGGGATGGGGGAGATCGGGGTGGGGTGGGGAGATCGGGGTGGGTTGGGGATATCGGGGTGGGATGGGTTGGGGAGATCGGGGTGGGGTGGGGTGGGGGAGATCGGGGGGATGGGTGAGATCGGGTTGGGGTCGGGGAGGGTTTGGGGAGATCGGTGTGGGGTGGGTTGGGGTAGATTGGGTGGGGTGGGGAGATCGGGGTGGGGTAGGGGAGATTGGGGTGAGTTGGGGAGATCAGGGTGGGGTGGGATGGGGGAGATCGGGGTGGGGTGTAGGAGATCGGGGTGGGGTGGGTGAGATCAGGTGGGGTGGTTTGAGTAGATCGGGTGAGGTGGGGGAGATCGGTTGGGGTGAGGTGGGGAGATTGGGGTGGGGTGGGGGAGATTGGGGTGGGGTGGGGGAGATTGGGGTGGGGTGGGGGAGATCGGGTGGGGTGGGGGAAATCGGGTTGGGTGGGGGAGATCGGGGTTGGTGGGGGAGAGCGGGGTGGGGTGGGGAGATCGGATTGAGGTGGGGGAGATCGGGGTGGGGTGGGGCGATTGGGGTGGGATGGGGGTGATCGGGTTGGGATGGGGTGTGGGAGATCGGGTGGGGTGGGGTGGGGTGGTGGAGATCGGGGTGAGGTGGGTGAGATCATGTGGGGTGGGTTGGGGTAGAGTTCGGGGTGGGGCAGAGGAGATTGGGGTGAGTTGGGAGAGATCAGGGTGGGGTGTAGGAGATCCGGGTCATGTAGGGGAGATCGGGGTGGATTGGGGAGATCGGGGTGGGTTGGGGGAGATCAGGGTGGGGTGTAGGAGATTGGAGTCGTGTAGGGGAGATCGGGGTGGATTGGGGAGATCGGGGTGGGTTGGGGGAGATCGGTTGGGGTGTGGTGGGGTGGTGTAGATCGGGTGGGGTGGGGGAGATCGGGTGAGGTGGGGGAGATCGGGGTGAGGTGGGGGAGATGGGGTGTGGTGGGGGAGATCGGGGTGAGGTGGGGGAGATCATGGTGAGGTGCGGGAGATCGTGTTGGGATGGGGGAGATTGGGGTGAGGTGGGGGAGATCGGGGTGAGGTGGGGGAGATCGGGGTGAGGTGGGGGAGATCGGGGTGGGAGGGGGAGATCGGGGTGGGGTGGGGGAGATTGGGGTGAGGTGGGGGAGATGGGGTGTGGTGGGGGAGATCGGGGTGAGGTGGGGGAGATCGTGGTGGGGTGGGGAGATCGGGGTGGGATGGGGATATCGGGGTGAGGTGGGGGAGATCGGGTGGGGTGGGGAGATCGGGGTGGGATGGGGATATCGGGGTGAGCTGGGGGAGATCGGGTGGGGTGGGGAGATCGGGTTGAGGTGGGGGAGATCGGGGTGGGGGAGATCGGAGTGGGGTGGGGAGATCGGGGTGGGATGGGGGAGATCGGGTTGAGGTGGGGGAGATCGGGTGGGGTGGGGAGATCGGAGCGGGATGGGGTGTGGGAGATCGGGTGGGATGGGGTGGGGTAGATCGGGTGGGGTGGGGTGGGGAGATCGGGGTGGGGTGGGGGAGATAGGGGTGGGGTGTGGGAGATCAGGGTGAGGTGGGGGAGATCGAGGTGGGTTGGGGGAGATCGGGTTGAGGTGGGGGAGATCGGGGTGTAGGAGATCTCGGTGGGCTGGGAGATAGGGGTGAGGTGGGGGAGATCGGGTTGAGATGGGGGAGATCGGGGTGGGGGAGATCGGGGTGAGAGGGGGAGATCGGGGTAGGGTCTGGGAGATCGTGGTGAGGTGGGGGAGATCGGGGTGGGGTGGGGTAGATCGGGGTGGGGTGGGGGTAATCGGGGTGGGGTGGGGGAGATCTGGGTAGGGTTGAGGAGATGGGGGTGAGGTGGGGGAGATCGGGGTGGGGTGTGGGAGATCTGGGTAGGGTGTGGGAGATCGGGGTGAGGTCGGGGAGATCGGGGTGTGGTAGGGGAGATCGGGGTAGGGTGGAGGAGATCGGGGTGGGGTGGGGTAGATCGGGGTGAGGTGGGGGAGATCGGGGTGGGGTGTGGGAGATCTGGGTAGGGTGTGGGAGATCGGGGTGGGGTCAGGGAGATCGGGGTGTGGTAGGGGAGATCGGGGTAGGGTGGAGGAGATCGGGGTGGTCTGTGGGAGATCGGGGTGGGGTGTGGTAGATCAGGTGGGGTGGGGTAGATTGGGTTGGGGTGGGGGAAATCGATTTGGGGTGGGGGAGATCGGGTTGGGATGGGGAAGATCGGAGTGGGGTGGGGAGATCGGGGGGGGATGTGGGAGATCGGGGTGTGATGGGGGAGATTGGGTGGGGTGGGGAGATCGGGGCGGGATGGGGGAGATCGGGGTGGGATGGGGGAGATTGGGGTGGGGTGGGGAGATCGGGGCGGGATGGGGTGGGGTAGATCGGGTGGGGTGGGGTGGGGGAGATGGGGGTGGGGTGGGGGAGATCGTGTGGGGTGTGGTGGGGTAGATCGGGTGGGGTGGGGTGGGGGAGATGGGGGTGGGGGAGATTGGGGTGGGGTGGGGGAGATCGGGGTGGGGTGTGGGAAATCGGTGTGAGGTGGGGGAGATCGGGGTGGGGTGGGGGAGATCGGGTTGAGGTGGGGGAGATCGGGGTGGGTGAGATCGGGGTGAGGTGGGGGAGATCAGGGTGGGGTGGGGTGTGGGAGATCGGGTGGGGTGGCTTGGGGTAGATTGGGTGGGGTGGGGAGTTCGGGGTGGGGTAGGGAAGATTGGGATGAGTTGGGCGTGATCATGGTGGGGTGGGGTTGGGGAGATCGGGGTGGGTTGGGGTGGGGGAGATCGGGTTGGGATGGGGAAGATCGGAGTGGGGTGGGGAGATCGGGGGGGATGTGGGAGATCGGGGTGTGATGGGGGAGATTGGGTGGGGTGGGGAGATCGGGGCGGGATGGGGGAGATCGGGGTGGGATGGGGGAGATTGAGGTGGGGTGGGGAGATCAGGGCGGGATGGGGTGGGGTAGATCGGGTGGGGTGGGGTGGGGGAGATGGGGGTGGGGTGGGGGAGATCGTGTGGGGTGTGGTGGGGTAGATCGGGTGGGGTGGGGTGGGGGAGATGGGGGTGGGGGAGATTGGGGTGGGGTGGGGGAGATCGGGGTGGGGTGTGGGAAATCGGTGTGAGGTGGGGGAGATCGGGGTGGGGTGGGGGAGATCGGGTTGAGGTGGGGGAGATCGGGGTGGGTGAGATCGGGGTGAGGTGGGGGAGATCAGGGGGGGTGGGGTGTGGGAGATCGGGTGGGGTGGCTTGGGGTAGATTGGGTGGGGTGGGGAGTTCGGGGTGGGGTAGGGAAGATTGGGATGAGTTGGGCGTGATCATGGTGGGGTGGGGTTGGGGAGATCGGGGTGGGGTGGGGTGGAGGAGATCAGGTGCAGTGGTGAGGGGGAGATCGGGGTGGGGTGGGGGTGATCGGGATGGGTGGGGGAGATCGGTGTGGGGTGTGGGAGATCGGGGTGAGGTAGGGAGATCAGGGTGGAGTGGGGGAGATCGGGTTGAGGTGGGGGAGATCGGGGTGGGGGAGATCGGGGTGAGGTGGTGGAGATCGCGTTGAGGTGGGGGAGATCGGGGTGGGATGGTGGAGATCGGGGTGGGGTGGGGGAGATCAAGGTGGGATGGGGGAGATCGGGGTGGGTTGGGGGAGATCGGGGTGGGGTGGGGGAGATCGGGGTGGGATGGGGGAGATCGGGGTTGGGTGGGGAGATCGGGGTGGGTTGGGGATATTGGGGTGGGATGGGTTGGGGAGATCGGGGTGGGGTGGGGTGGGTTGGGGTAGATTGGGTGGGGTGGGGAGATCGGGGTGGGGTAGGGGAGATTGGGGTGAGTTGGGGGAGATCAGGGTGGGGTGGGATGGGGGAGATCGGGTGGGGTGGGGGAGATCGGTTGGGGTGAGGTGGGGAGATTGGGGTATGGTGGGGGAGGTCGGGTGGGGTGGGGGTGGGGGAAATCGGGTTGGGTGGGGGAGATCGGGGTTGGTGGGGGAGAGCGGGGTGGGGTGGGGAGATCGGGTTGAGGTGGGGGAGATCGGGGCGGGGTGGGGTGATTGGGGTGGGATGGGGGTGATCGGGGTGGGATGGGGTGTGGGAGATCGGGTGGGGTGGGGTGGGGGAGATCGGGGTGGGGTGGGTGAGATCATGTCGGGCGGGTTGGGGTAGAGTTCGGGGTGGGTTAGGGGAGATTGGGGTGAGTTGGGGGAGATCAGGGTGGGGTGGGGCGATTGGGGTGGGATGGGGGTGATCGGGGTGGGATGGGGTGTGGGAGATCGGGTGGGGTGGGGTGGGGGAGATCGGGGTGGGGTGGGTGAGATCATGTCGGGTGGGTTGGGGTAGAGTTCGGGGTGGGTTAGGGGAGATTGGGGTGAGTTGGGGGAGATCAGGGTGGGGTGTAGGAGATCCGGGGCATGTAGGGGAGATCGGGGTGGATTGGGGAGATCGGGGTGGGTTGGGGGATATCAGGGTGGGGTGTAGGAGATCGGAGTCGTGTAGGGGAGATCGGGGTGGATTGGGGAGATCGGGGTGGGTTGGGGGATATCAGGGTGGGGTGTAGGAGATCGGAGTCGTGTAGGGGAGATCGGGGTGGATTGGGGAGATCGGGGTGGGTTGGGGGAGATCGGTTGGGGTGTGGTGGGGTGGTGTAGATCGGGTGGGGTGGTGGAGATTGGGTGGGGTGTGGTGGGGAGATCGGGGTGGGGTGGGGAGATCGGTTGGGGTGGGGTGGGGTAGATCGGGCAGGGGTGGGGGAAATCAGAGTCGGGTGGGGTAGATCGGGATAGGGTGGATGAGATTGGTGTGGCCTGGGGGAGATCGGGGTGGGGTGGGTGAGATCATGTGAGGTGGGTTGGGGTAGAGTTCGGGGTGGGGTAGGGGAGATTGGGGTGAGGTGGGGGAGATTGGGGTGAGGTGGGGGAGATGGGGTGGGGTGGGGTGGGGGAGATTGGGGTAGGGTGGGGGATTTCGGGGTGAGGGAGTTCGGGGTGGGGTGGTGGAGATCGGGGTGAGGTGGGGGAGATCGTGGTGGGGTGGGGAGATCGGAGTGGGGTGGGGGAGATCGGGGTGGGATGTGGGTGATCGGGGAGGGATGTGGGTGATCAGGGTGGGATGGGGGAGATCGGGGTGGGATGGGGGAGATTGGGGTGGGGTGTGGGAGATCGGGGCGGGATGGGGTGTGGGAGATCGGGTGGGATGGGGTGGGGTAGATCGGGTGGGGTGGGGTGGGGGAGATCGGGGTGGGGTTGGTGAGATCGTGTGGGGTGTGGTGGGGAAATCAGGGTGGGGTGGGGGAGATCGGGGTGAGGTGGGGGAGATCGGGGTGGGAGATTGGGGTTGGGTGTGGGAGATCGGGGTGAGGTGGGGGAGATCGGGGTGGGGTGGGGGAGATGGGGGTGAGGTGGGCAGATCGGGGTGGGGTGTGGGAGATCGGGGTGGGAGATTGGGGTTGGGTGTGGGAGATCGGGGTGAGGTGGGGGAGATCGGGGTGGGGTGGGGGAGATCGGGGTGAGGTGGGGGAGATCGGGGTGGGGTGGGGGAGATCAGGGTAGGGTGGAGGAGATCGGGGTGGGTTGGTGGAGATCGGGTGGGGTGGGGTGGGGTAGATCGGGGTGGGGTGGGGGAATCGATGTGGGGTGGGGGAGATCAGGGTAGGGTGGAGGAGATTGGGGTGGGGGGAGATAGTGGTGGGGTGGTGGAGATCGGGGTCGGGGGGGAGATCGGGGTGGGGTGGGGGAGATTGTGGTGGGGTGTGGGAGATCGGGGTGGGGGAGATCGACGTGGGAGAGATCAGGGTGGGGAAGATTGGGGTGGGGTGTGGGAGATCATTGTGTGGGAGATCGGGGTGGGGTGGGAGAGATTGGGGCTGGGTGGGGTCGATCGGGGTGAGGTGGGGGAGATCGGGTTGGGGTGGGGTGGGGAGATCGGCTGGTGTGGGGTGGGGGAGATTTTGTTGTGGTGGTGGAAATGGGGGTAAGCTGGGGAGATCGGGGCGGGGTGGGGGCGATCAGGGTGGGGTGGTGTGGGGGAGATCGGGGTGGTGTGGAGGAGATCAGGTGGGGTGGGTTGGGGGAGATCGGGGTGAGGTGGGGGAGATTGGGGTGGGGTGGGGGAGATTGGGGTGGGGTGGGGGAGATTGGGGTGGGGTGGGGGAGATTGGGGTGGGGTGGGGGAAATGGGGGTGGGGTGGGGGAGATCGGGGTGGGGTGGGGGAGATTGGGGTGAGGTGGGGGAGATCGTGGTGAGGTGGGAGAGATGGGGTGGGGTGGGGGAGATGGTGTGTAGTGGGGGAGATCAGGTGGGGAGGGTTGGGGGAGATCGGGGTGAGATGGGGATGATCGGGGTCGGGTGGGGGAGATCGGGGTGAGCTGAGGAGATCGGGATGGAGTGGGGGAGATCGGGTTGAGGTGGGGGAGATCGGGGTGGGGGAGATCGGGGTGAGGTAGGGAGATCGGGGTGGAGTGGGGGAGATCGGGTTGAGGTGGGGGAGATCGGGGTGGGGGAGATCGGGGTGGGATGGTGGAGATCTGGGTGGGGTGGGGGAGATCAAGGTGGGATGGGGGAGATCGGGGTGGGGTGGGGGAGATCGGGGTGGGATGGGGGAGATCGGGGTTGGGTGGGGAGATCGGGGTGGGTTGGGGATATTGGGGTGGGATGGGTTGGGGAGATCAGGGTGGGGTGGTGTGGGTTGGGGTAGATTGGGTGGGGTGGGGAGATCGGGGGTGGGGTAGGGGAGATTGGGGTGAGTTGGTGGAGATCAGGGTGGGGTGGGATGGGGGAGATCGGGGTGGGGTGGGTGAGATCAGGTGGGGGTGGTTTGAGTAGATCGGGTGGGGTGGGGGAGATCGGTTGGGGTGAGGTGGGGAGATTGGGGTAGGGTGGGGGGAGATCGGGTGGGGTGGGGGTGGGGGAAATTGGGTTGGGTGGGGGAGATCGGGGTTGGTGGGGGAGAGCGGGGTGGGGTGGGGAGATCGGGTTGAGGTGGGGGAGATCGGGGTGGGGTGGGGCGATTGGGGTGGGATGGGGGTGATCGGGGTGGGATGGGGTGTGGGAGATCGGGTGGGGTGGGGTGGGGGAGATCGGGGTGGGATGGGGTGTGGGAGATCGGGTGGGGTGGGGTGGGGGAGATCGGGGTGGGGTGGGTGAGATCATGTCGGGTGGGTTGGGGTAGAGTTCGGGGTGGGTTAGGGGAGATTGGGGTGAGTTGGGGGAGATCAGGGTGGGGTGTAGGAGATCCGGGGCATGTAGGGGAAATTGGGGTGGATTGGGGAGATCGGGGTGGGTTGGGGGATATCAGGGGGGTGTAGGAGATCGGAGTCGTGTAGGGGAGATCGGGGTGGATTGGGGAGATCGGGGTGGGTTGGGGGATATCAGGGTGGGGTGTAGGAGATCGGAGTCGTGTAGGGGAGATTGGGGTGGATTGGGGAGATCGGGGTGGGTTGGGGGATATCAGGGTGGGGTGTAGGAGATCGGAGTCGTGTAGGGGAGATCGGGGTGGATTGGGGAGATCGGGGTGGGTTGGGGGATATCAGGGTGGGGTGTAGGAGATCGGAGTCGTGTAGGGGAGATTGGGGTGGATTGGGGAGATCGGGGTGGGTTGGGGGAGATCGGTTGGGGTGTGGTGGGGTGGTGTAGATCGGGTGGGGTGGTGGAGATCGGGTGGGGTGTGGTGGGGAGATCGGGGTGGGGTGGGTGAGATCATGTGAGGTGGGTTGGGGTAGAGTTCGGGGTCGGGTAGGGGGAGATTGGGGTGAGTTGGGGGAGATCAGGGTGGGGTGTAGGTGATCGGGGTCATGTAGGGGAGATCGGGGTGGATTGGGGAGATCGGGGTGGGTTGGGGGAGATTGGGGTGAGGTGGGGGAGATGGGGTGGGGTGGGGGAGATTGGGGTAGGGTGGGGGATTTCGGGGTGAGGGAGATCGGGGTGGGGTGGTGGAGATCGGGGTGAGGTGGGGGAGATCGTGGTGGGGTGGGGAGATCGGGGTGGGATGGGGAGATCGGGGTGAGGTGGGGGAGATCGGGGTGGGGGAGATCAGGTTGGGATGGGGAAGATCGGAGTGGGGTGGGGGAGATCGGGGTGGGATGTGGGTGATCGGGGAGGGATGTGGGTGATCGGGGTGGGATGGGGGAGATCGGGGTGGGATGGGGGAGATTGGGGTGGGGTGGGGAGATCGGGGCGGGATGGGGTGTGTGAGATCGGGTGGGATGGGGTGGGGTAGATCGGGTGGGGTGGGGTGGGGGAGATCGGGGTGGGGTTGGTGAGATCGTGTGGGGTGTGGTGGGGAAATCAGGGTGGGGTGGGGGAGATCTGGGTAGGGTGGAGGAGATGGGGGTGAGGTGGGCAGATCGGGGTGGGGTGTGGGAGATCGGGGTGGGAGATTGGGGTTGGGTGCGGGAGATCGGGGTGAGGTGGGGTGAGGTGGGGGAGATCGGGGTGAGGTGGGGGAGATCGGGGTGGGGTGGGGGAGATCGGGGTGAGGTGGGGGAGATCGGGGTGGGGTGGGGGAGATCAGGGTAGGGTGGAGGAGATCGGGGTGGGTTGGTGGAGATCGGGTGGGGTGGGGTGGGGTAGATCGGGGTGGGGTGGGGGAATCGATGTGGGGTGGGGGAGATCAGGGTAGGGTGGAGGAGATTGGGGTGGGGGGAGATAGTGGTGGGGTGGTGGAGATAGGGGTCGGGGGGGAGATCGGGGTGGGGTGGGGGAGATTGTGGTGGGGTGTGGGAGATCGGGGTGGGGGAGATCGACGTGGGAGAGATCAGGGTGGGGAAGATTGGGGTGGGGTGGGGGAGATCATTGTGTGGGAGATCGGGGTGGGGTGGGAGAGATTGGGGCTGGGTGGGGTCGATCGGGGTGAGGTGGGGGAGATCGGGTTGGGGTGGGGTGGGGAGATCGGCTGGTGTGGGGTGGGGGAGATTTTGTTGTGGTGGTGGAAATGGGGTAAGGTGGGGAGATCGGGGCGGGGTGGGGGAGATCAGGGTGGGGTGGTGTGGGGGAGATCGGGGTGGTGTGGAGGAGATCAGGTGGGGTGGGTTGGGGGAGATCGGGGTGAGGTGGGGGAGATTGGGGTGGGGTGGGGGAGATTGGGGTGGGGTGGGGGAAATGGGGGTGGGGGAGATCGGGGTGGGGTGGGGGAGATTGGGGTGAGGTGGGGGAGATCGTGGTGAGGTGGGAGAGATGGGGTGGGGTGGGGGAGATGGTGTGTAGTGGGGGAGATCAGGTGGGGAGGGTTGGGGGAGATCGGGGTGAGATGGGGATGATCGGGGTCGGGTGGGGGAGATCGGGGTGAGCTGGGGAGATCGGGGTGGAGTGGGGGAGATCGGGTTGAGGTGGGGGAGATCGGGGTGGGGGAGATCGGGGTGAGGTGGTGGAGATCAAGGTGGGATGGGGGAGATCGGGTGGGGTGGGGTTGGGGAGATCGGGGTGGGGTGGGGTGGAGGAGATCAGGTGCAGTGGTGAGGGGGAGATTGGGGTGGGGTGCGGGTGATCGGGATGGGTGGGGGAGATCGGTATGGGGTGGGAGATCGGGGTGAGGTAGGGAGATCGGGGTGGGGTGGGGGAGATCGGGTTGAGGTGGGGGAGATAGGGGTGGGGGAGATCGGGGTGGGGTGGGGGAGATCAAGGTGGGATGGGGGAGATCGGGGTGGGATGGGGGAGATCGGGGTTGGGTGGGGAGATCGGGGTGGGTTGGGGATATTGGGGTGGGATGGGTTGGGGAGATCGGGGTGGGGTGGGGTGGGGGAGGGTGTGGGGAGATCGGGGTGGGGTGGGTTGGGGTAGCAGGGTGGGGTGGGATGGGGGAGATCGGGGTGGGGTGGGTGAGATCAGGTGGGGTGGTTTGAGTAGATCGGGTGGGGTGGGGGAGATCGGTTGGGGTGAGGTGGGGAGATTGGGGTAGGGTGGGGGAGATCGGGTGGGGTGGGGGTGGGGGAAATCGGGGTTGGTGGGGGAGAGCGGGGTGGGGTGGGGAGATCGGGTTGAGGTGGGGGAGATTGGGGTGGGGTGGGGCGATTGGGGTGGGATGGGGTGATCGGGGTGGGATGGGGTGTGGGAGATCGGGTGGGGTGGGGGAGATCGGGGTGGGGTGGGTGAGATCATGTCGGGTGGGTTGGGGTCGAGTTCGGGGTGGGTTAGGGGAGATTGGGGTGAGTTGGGGGAGTTCAGGGTGGGGTGTAGGAGATCGGAGTCGTGTAGGGGAGATCGGGGTGGATTGGGGAGATCGGGGTGAGGTGGGGGAGATTGGGTGGGGTGGGGTGATCGGGTTGAGGTGGGGGAGATCGGGGTGGGGGAGATCGGGGTGGGATGTGGGTGATCGGGGTGGGATGGGGGAGATTGGGGTGGGGTGGGGGATCGGAGCGGGATGGGGTGTGGGTGATCGGGTGGGATGGGGTGGGGTAGATCGGGTGGGGTGGGGTGGGGGAGATCGGGGTGGGGTGGGTGAGATCGTGTGTGGTGTGGTGGGGAGATCGGGGTGGGGTGGGGTGTGGTAGATTGGGGTGGGGTGGGGGAAATCGGGGTGGGGTGGGTGAGATCTGGGTAGGGTGGAGGAGATGGGGGTGAGGTGGGGGAGATCGGGGTGGGGTGGGGGAGATAGGGGTGGGGTGTGGGAGATCAGGGTGAGGTGGGGGAGATCGGGGTGGGTTGGGGAGATCTGGTTGAGGTGGGGAGATCGGGGTGTAGGAGATCTCGGTGGGGTGGGGAGATGGGGTGAGGTGGGGGAGATCGGGTTGAGGTGGGGGAGATCTGGGTGGGGGAGATCGGGGTGAGGGGGAGATCGGGGTCGGGTCTGGGAGATCGTGGTGAGGTGGGGGAGATCGGGTGGGGTGGGGTAGATCGGGGTGGGGTGGGGGAAATCGGGGTCGGGGAAATCGGGGTGGGGGAGATCTTGGTAGGGTTGAGGAGATGGGGGTGAGGTGGGGGAGATCGGGGTGGGGTGGGGGGAGATCGGGGAGGTGTGTGGGAGATCGGGGTGGGGTGTGGCAGATCGGGGTGAGATCGGGGAGATCGAGGTGGGGTGGGGGAGATCGGGGTAGGGTGGAGGAGATCGGGGTGGGGTGGGGGAGATCAGGTGGGGTGGGGTGGGGTAGATTGGGGTGGGGGAAATCGATTTGGGGTGGGGGAGATTGGGGTGAGGTGGAGGAGATTGGGGTGAGGTGGGGGAGATGGGGGTGGGGTGGGGGAGATGGGGGTGGGGTGGGGGATAGTGGGGTGGGGGATATCGGGGTGGGGTGTGGGAAATCGGTGTGAGGTGGGGGAGATCGGGTTGAGGTGGGGGGGATCGGGGTGGGTGAGATCGGAGTGAGGTGGGGGAGATCAGGGTGGGGTGGGATGGTGGAGATCAGGGTGGGGTGGGGGAAATCGGGTTGGGGTGGGGGAGATCGGGGTAGGGTGGGGGAGATCGGGGTGGGGTGGTGGAGATCAGGTGCAGTGGTGAGGGGGAGATCGGGGTGGGGTGGGGGTGATCGGGATGGGTGGGGGAGATCGGTGTGGGGTGTGGGAGATCGGGGTGGGGTGGGGGAGATCGGTTTGAGGTGGGGGAGATCGGGGTGGGATGGGGAGATTGGGGTTAGGTGGGGAAATCGGGGTGAGGTGGGGGAGATCAGGGAGGTGTGGGGGAGATTGGGGTAGGATGGGGGAGATCGGGTTGAGGTGGGGGGAATGGGGGTGGGGGAGATCGGGGTGAGGTGGGGAGATAGGGATGAGGTGGGGGAGATCGGGTTGAGTTGGGGGAGATTGGAGTAGGGTGGAGGAGATTGGGGTGGGGTAGAGGAGATCGGGGTGGATTGCGGAGATTGCAGAGGGGTGGGGGAGATCGGGGTGAGGTGTGGGAGAACGAGGTGAGGTGGGGGAGGGTTGTGGGAGATCGAGGTGCGTTAGGGGAGATCGGGTGGTGTGTGGTGGGTTGGTGTAAATCGGGTGGGGTGGGGCAGATGAGATCGGTTGGGGTGGGGTGGGGTAGATCGGGGTGGGGTGGGGGAAATCGGGGTGGGGTGGGGGAGATTCGAGTAGGGTGGAGGAGATTGGGGTGGGGGAGATGGGGGTGAGGTGGGGGAGATCCGGTTGGGGTGGGTGTGATCGGGGTGGCGTGGGGGAGATCGGGGTGGGGTGGTGGAGCTCGGGCTGGGGTGGGGGAGATCGGGGTGAGGTAGGGAGATCGGGTTGAGGTGGGGGAGATCGGGTGGGGTGGGGGAGATCGGGATGGGGTGGGGAGATCGGGTTGAGGTGGGGGAGATTGGGGTGAGGTGGGGAGATCGGGTTGGGTTGGGGGTGATCGGGGTGGGGTGGGGTGTGGGACATCGGGGTGGGGTGGGTGAGATCATGTGGGGTGGGTTGGGGTAGAGTTCAGGGTGGGGTAGGGTGTATTGGGGTGAGTTGGGGGAGATCAGGTTGGGGTGTAGGAGATCGGGGTCGTGTAGGGGAGATCGGGGTGGATTGGGGAGATCGGGTGGGGTGGGGGAGATCAGGGTGGGATGGGGAGATCGGAGTGAGGTGGGGGAGATTGGGTTGAGGTGGGGGAGATCGGGGTGGGGGAGATCGGGGTGAGAGGGGGAGATCGGGGTGGGATGGGGAGATTGGGGTGGGATGTGGAGATCGGGGTGGGTTGTGGGAGATCGGGGTGGGGTGGGGGAGATCGGGGTGGGGTGTGGGAAATCGGGGTGGGGTGGGGGAGATCGGGGTGGGATGGGGTTGGGAGATCGGGTGGGGTGGGGTGGGGGAGATCGGCTTGAGGAGGGGTGGGGTGGGGGATATCGGGTGGGGTGGGGTGGGGGAGATCGAGGTGGGGTTGGGTGGGGGAGATCGGTGTGGGGTGGGTGAGGTTGTGTGGGGTGGGTTGGGGTAGATTGGGTGGGGTGGGGAGATCGGGGTGGGGTAGGGGAGATTGGGGTGAGTTGGGGAGATCAATGTGGGGTGGGATGGTGGAGATAGGGGTGGGTTGTAGGAGATCGGGGTCGTGTAGGGGAGATCGGTGTGGATTGTGGAGATCGCGGTAGGGTGGGCAAGATCGGGGTGAGGTGCAGGAGATCAGGGTGAGTTGGGGGAGATCGTGGTGAGATGGGGGAGATCGGGGTGAGGTGGGGAGATCGGGGCGGGATGGGGTAGATCAGGGTGGGGTGGGGGAGGGTTGTAGGAGATCAGGGTGGGGTGGGGGAGATCGGGGTGGGGTGGGGGAGATCGGGTGGGGTGTGGTGGGGTAGATCGGGGTGGGGTGGGGGAAATCGGGGTGGGGTGGGGGAGATCGGGTGGTGTGTGGTGGGGTAGATCAGGGTGGGGTGGGGGAAATCGGGGTGGGGTGGGGGAGATCGGGGTGAGATGAGGGAAGATCGGGGTGGAGGAGGTCGGGGTGGTGTGGGGGAGATCGGTGAGAGGAGGGGGAGATCGGGGTGAGGTGGGGAGATCGGGGTGGGATGGGGGAGATCGGGGTGGGGTGGGGGAGGGTTGTGGGAGATCAGGGTGGGGTGGGGGAGATCGGAGTGGGGTGGTGGAGATCGGGTGGGGTGTGGTGGGGTGGGGGAGATCAAGTGGGGTAAGTGAGATCAGTTGGGGTGGTTTGGGTAGATTGGGTGGGGTGGGGGAGATCGGGTGGGGTGAGGTGGGGAGATCGGGGTGGGGTGGGGGAGATCGGGTGTGGTGGGGTGGGGTAGATCAGGGTGGGGTGGGGGAAATCGGTTGGGGTGGGGGAGATCGGGGTGGGGTGGGGGAGATCGGCGTGAGATGAGGGGAGATCGGGGTGGAGGAGGTCGGGGTGGGGTGGGGGAGATCGGTGTGAGGAGGGGGAGATCGGGGTGGGTTGGGAGAGATCGTATGGGGTGGAAATGGGGAGATTGTGGTGGGGTGGTGGAGATCGTGTTGGGTTGGTGGTGATCGGGGTGGGGTGTGGGATATTGGGTGGGGTGTGGTGGGGTGGTGTAGATCGGGTGGGGTGGGGGAGATCAGGCGGGGTGAGGTGGTGAGATCGGGGTGGGATTGGGAGATTGGGGTGAGATGGGGGAGATCGGGGTGGGGTGGGGGAGATCGGGGTGGGATGGGTGAGATCGGGGTGGGGTGGGGAGATCGGGGTGGGATGGGGGGATAGGGGTGGCGTGGGATGGGGTGTGGGAGATCGGGTGGGGTGGGGTGGGGGAGATCGGGGTGAGGTGGGGTGGGGCAGATCGACTGGGGTGGGGTGTGTGAGATCGGGGGGGATGGGGAGATCGGGTTGGGGTGGGTGAGATCTTGTGGGGTGGGTTGGGGTAGATTGGGTGGGGTGGGGAGATCGGGGTGGGGTAGGGGAGATTGGGGTGAGTTGGGGGAGATCAGGGTGGGTTGGGTTGGGGGAGATCGGGGTCGGGTGTAGGAGATCGAGGTGGGGTGGGTGAGATCAGGTGGGGTGGTTTGGATAGATCGGGTGCGGTGGGGGAGATCGGTTGGGGTGAGGTGGGGAGATCGGGGTGGGGTGGGGGAGATCGGGTTGGGGTGGGTGAGATCATGTGGGGTGGGTTGGGGTAGAGTTCGGGGTGGGGTAGGGGGGATTGGGGTGAGTTGGGGGAGATCAGGGTGGGGTGTAGGAGATCGGGGTCGTGTAGGGGAGATCGGGGTGGATTGGGGAGATCGGGTGGGGTGGGGGAGATCAGGGTGGGATGGGGAGACCGGAGTGAGGTGGGGGAGATCGGGTTGAGGTGGGGGAGATCGGGGTGGGGGAGATCGGGGTGGGATGGGGCAGATCGGGGTTGGATGGGGGAGATCGGGGTTGGATGGGGGAGATCGGGGTTGGATGGGGGAGATCGGGGTGGGATGGGGAGATCGGGGTGGGATGGGGTTGGGAGATCGGGTGGGGTGGGGTGGGGGAGATCGGGTGGGGTGGGGGAGATCGGTGTGGGTTGGGTGAGGTTGTGTGGGGTGGGTTGGGGTAGATTGGGTGGGGTGGGGAGATCGGGGTGGGGTAGGGGAGATTGGGGTGAGTTGGGGAGATCAGGGTGGGGTGGGATGGGGGAGATAGGGGTGGGGTGTAGGAGATCGGGGTCGTGTCGGGGAGATCGGTGTGGTTTGTGGAGATCGCGGTGGGGTGGGCAAGATCGGGGTGAGGTGGAGGAGATCAGGGTGAGTTGGGGGAGATCGTGGTGAGATGGGGGATATCGGGGTGAGGTGGGGAGATCGGGGTGGGATGGGGGAGATCGGGGTGGGGTGGGGGAGGGTTGTGGGAGGTCAGGGTGGGTGGGGGAGATCGGGTGGGGTAAGTGAGATCAGTTGCGGTGTGAAATAAAGAGTAGATTGCCTTTCAAAAGCTAAGCTTTATTAACCTTAAAAAACCAGCAAGTACATGTTGAGCACCCAGTCTCAACCAAACTGTAGAAAACTGAATTTAAGATGGCCACCACAGGTCACATGGAATCAACTAACCAATAAGTTTACAGCATATATCTCAAGGCAGGAAAACAGGCAACCAATTACAATGCTTCTTATAAAACAAGAATAATCACCACATTCACCCCTCCTTTTAAAATATACTTCAACCTAGGTAGCCTTTACAGTTTACAATTAGTTATTTATGACTAGAGCAATACATGTATAATGCCTTCAACAATTTTAAAATTTTACTATTAAATTATTAATTATTTTAAAAGTCCATTTTTAATCGGTCGACCGGATATCTTGTTCGTGTTGACCTTCTTAGCCTTGGTGGAGTTCCTTGCCCTCCCACACCAGGAGACACAGAAATATCTTCTGCAGGGAGGCTATCAATATCCCGATTATCAACGGTTTCTGGATTGGAAGTCCCATTAGAAGGTAGACTGGGAGGGCCATGAACATCCATCGGGGGCAGACTAAGAGAATTGTAAGTGTCTGCAATAGGATTGGAAATGTTCGTAGTATCTGTGACGACATCAACATTATCTGAATTATGGCTATTGTTAATGTCCTCAGGAGAGGGCTGGCCACCACAAGGAGCTAAATCTTTAACTGAAACCGTACTTTCTTTCCCATCTTGGAATCGAATGTGAGCATATTGGGAATTTGCCTCCAATAGCTCCACCTCCTCCACTAAAGGATCATACTTTGACAGTCTAACATGGCGTCGGAGCAGCACAGGTCCCTGCATAGTAAGCCATGAAGGTACCGAATATCCCGTAGTGGATCTCCGTGGATAGTTGAAGAGCCTTTCATGGGGAGTCACATTAGTAGCCGTTGAAAGCAATGATCTAATGGAATGCAGGGCATCAGGCAGTACCATTTCCCACTGTGTATTCTTAAGGTTCCGGGATGTCAAAGCCAACATAACTGCCTTCCAGATCACCCCATTGTATCGTTCGCACTGTCCATTACCCTGGGGATTATACGGGGTAGTTCTGCTAGTAGAAATTCCCCGACTCTGGAGGTATTCCTTCAACTGGGAAGACATAAAAGAACTTCCCTGATCCGAATGGATATACGCAGGCATCCCAAAGATGACAAAAGGTTGAGTCAGATATTTAATAACTGTAGCAGCTGATACATCTGCACAAGGAAAAGCAAAAGGGAACCTTGAAAATTCATCCACAACAGTAAATATATATCGATTCTGAGTCGTTGAAGGAAGAGGCCCCTTAAAATCAATGCTCAGGCGTTCAAAGGGAGAAATAGCCTTTATAAGATGAGCTCGTTGAGGCTTAAAGAAATTCGGTTTACACCGGGCGCAGACAGAGCATGACGAAGTCATCCGCTTGATGTCTTCAACTGAAAAGGGCAAATTCTTACTGCGTACGAAGTGTATCATCCTCGTAACACCAGGATGGCACAAAGCATTATGAAGATTAATAAGCGTATCTCCGTGAAGCACAGAACAATAAGCCCTCGACAGCGCATCAGCGGCAACATTATCCTTCCCCGGACGATAGACTATATCGAAATGGTAGCATGCCAACTCGATCCTCCACCTCATTATTTTATCATTCTTAATCTTTCCGAAATGTTTGACATCAAACATGAAGGACACAGATTTTTGGTCAGTTACTAACGTAAAATGTCGCCCAGATAAATAATGTCTCCATTTACGCAGTGCTTCTACTATTGCGTACGCCTCTTTCTCTATTGATGAATGTCTCTGCTCACTATTGCTCAGAGTACGTGAGAAAAAGGCCACAGGTCTTCCATTTTGGTTCAGGGTAGCTCCAATTGCAAAATCAGAAGCGTCCATCTCAATCACGAAGGGAACCTGCTCATCAATAGAATGCACAACTGCTCCAAGGATATCCTTTTTAAGATTATCAAAACACATCCTGGCCTCCCATGATAGAGGATATGTCGTAACCCGAATAAGGGGCCGGATCTTCTGCGAGAAGTTTGCAATCCAATTAGAATAATAAGAAAACAGTCCAACAACTCGTTGCAAGGCCTTAGAATTAGTAGGGCAAGGTAAATCAATCAGTGGTCGCAGCCGTTCTGGATCTGGTTTAATCTTGTTTCCCGAGATAATATACCCCAGTAAATTTACCTCGGTGGTCGAAAAGATACACTTCTCTTTATTGAAAGTTAAGCCAACTTTTTCCGCAACTTGAAGGAATCTTTCTAGGTTAAAATCGTGCTCCACCCTTGATTTGCCACACACCGTGATGTCATCTAAATATGAGAAGGTGTCAGAGAGAGAGTTATCACTTATAAAAGCATCCATTGCCCGTTGAAAACAGGCGACACCGTTAGTAACACCGAATGGTACTCGGCAAAACTGGTACAGCTTTCTGCCAGCTTCAAAGGCCGTATATGGTTTGTCCCTCTTAGCGATAGGAATCTGATGATAAGCACTCTTTAGGTCAATAGTGCTAAAAACCTTATATTGAGATACTTTATTGATAAGCTCATCAATCTTAGGCAGGGGGTACGCATCTAATTGAGTATACCTGTTAATAGTTTGAGAGTAGTCTATCACCATTCGCTTCTTATGTCTCTCATTAGTGGTGACAACTACCTGTGCCCGCCAGGGCGAAAAACTAGGTTCAGTGATTCCTTCCGATAAAAGACGTTGAACTTCAGAATTAATAAATTCTTTATCCTGACTGCTATACCTTCTTGACTTGGTAGCAATTGGCTTACAGTCCGGCATCAAATTGGAAAAAAGTGATAATGGAGAAATGAATAAAGAAGTTAATCCACAAATAGACAAAGGTGGCTTGGTTCCTCCGAAAGAAAGACTGAGGGTCTCATGTAATTGAAGCACATCATGACCAATCAAAATGTCCGCACAGAGATTAGGCAGAATGGATAGGCGTATATCAGTATACGTATTACCTAGGAGAATTAATTTCACAAGGCAACAACCAGCTACTTGTGAGGTGAGAGTCGTCTGAGCCATACACACCTGATAGGAAACAGGCGAAATTTTCAAACGCTTCTCCCTCACAAACTGAAAAGCTCTCAGTACTGCCCATATCTATAAGGGCCTTCACTTCTAACCCATTAACTTGGGCCATAACTATAGCTTTGTTTAGGCCATGGGAAAAGGCGGCAGAAACTGATGCAATAAACGCCCTATCTAAAGGCTGAATGGTCGCAGAGGAGGCAACCGATTTGCAAACACGTGCGTAATGACCTCCCTTGCCACATTTACTACACACAGCCTCCCGGGCAGGGCACTTCAGACGGGGGTGCCGGGCGTTCCCGCAAAAATAACACTTCTGAATCCTAGAGGCAACAGCTGCCGAAGTAGAAACTGTTTTGGAATCTGGTAAACCACTCCTATTAAATCCACGTAACTCCCTTTCATCCGGAACTGCCGAAACCACGGTCGCAGGCCGATCAAAAAGAGCATAAGAATCCGAACTTCTCTGAGCCAAATCCAATGTAGAGGCTTGCTCAAAAGCACTCTTAAGATCCAAGATCTTATTTTCTAATAACCGCTGACGAATTGATCTAGACAGTAATCCATTAATAAATGCATCCCGTACCGACTCTTCCCTATGTTCTTCTGCAGACACGGCCTTATAATTACAGTTAGCACCAAGGCGCCGGAGTGCTTGTAAATAAGCATCCAAGGATTCTCCCGCCTGCTGCCTACGGGCAGATAAAAGGTGACGTGCAAATACCTCATTTTTGGGTTTAACAAATTTTTTTTCCAACGTAGCAATAGCCAATTCATAAGTTTCACAGTCCAAAATATACTTATACACATCCGGAGCAATGTAGTTGATTAGTATATCCAACTTATTTAGAGATTGTTGATCCAACACACCCAAAAAGTTTTTAAATGTACGATACCAATGTTTCCATTGATCATCCACTCCTGCAGAATTAGGGTCAGCATTAAATCGTTCCGGTCGAAGATATCGTTCCATTATAGCAAAAGGTTAATAAATTGAAATAAAGAGTAGATTGCCTTTCAAAAGCTAAGCTTTATTAACCTTAAAAAACCAGCAAGTACATGTTGAGCACCCAGTCTCAACCAAACTGTAGAAAACTGAATTTAAGATGGCCACCACAGGTCACATGGAATCAACTAACCAATAAGTTTACAGCATATATCTCAAGGCAGGAAAACAGGCAACCAATTACAATGCTTCTTATAAAACAAGAATAAACACCACAGGGTGGTTTGGGTAGATTGGGTGGGGTGTGGGAGATCGGGTGGGGTGAGGTGGGGAGATCGGGGTGGGGTGGGGGAGATCGGGTGGGGTGGGGTGGGGTAGATCGGGGTGGGGTGGGGGAAATCGGTTGGGGTGGGGGAGATCGGGGTGAGATGAGGGGAGATCGGGGTGGAGGAGGTCGGGGTGGGGTGGGGGAGATCGGTGTGAGGAGGGGGAGATCGGGGTGGGTTGGGGGAGATCGTGTGGGGTGGGAATGGGGAGATCGTGGTGGGGTGGGGGAGATCGTGTTGGGGTGGTGGTGATCTGGGTGGAGTGTGGGATATCGGGTGGGCTGTGGTGGGGTGGTGTAGATCGGGTGGGGTGGGGGAGATCAGGTGGGGTGAGGTGGTGAGATCGGGGTGGGGTGGGGGAGATCGGGTGGGGTGGGGGAAATCGGGGTGGGGTGGGGGAGATCGGGGTAGGGTGGGGGAGATCGGGCTGGGGTGGGGGAGATCGGGGTGGGGTGTGGGAGATCGGGGTGGGGTGGGGGAGATCGGGGTGAGGTGGGGAGATCGGGGTGAGGTGGGGGATATCAGGTTGGGATGGGGAGATCGGGGTGCGGTGGGGAGATCAGGGTGAGGTGGGAACATCGGGGTGAGGTGGGGGAGATCGGGTTGAGGTGGGTGAGATTGGGGTGGGGGAGATCGGGGTGAGAGGGGGAGATCGGGGTGGGATGTGGAGATCGGGGTGGGATTGGGAGATCGGGGTGTGATGGGGGAAATCGGGGTGGGATGGGGTGTGGGAGATCGGGTGGGGTGGGGGAGATCGGGTGGGGTGGGGGAAATCGGGGTGGGGTGGGGGAGATCGGGGTAGGGTGGGGGAGATCGGGCTGGGGTGGGGGAGATCGGGCTGGGGTGGGGGAGATCGGGGTGGGGTGTGGGAGATCGGGGTGGGGTGGGGGAGATCGGGGTGAGGTGGGGAGATCGGGGTGAGGTGGGGGATATCAGGTTGGGATGGGGAGATCGGGGTGCGGTGGGGTGATCGGGGTGAGGTGGGAACATCGGGGTGAGGTGGGGGAGATCGGGTTGAGGTGGGTGAGATTGGGGTGGGGGAGATCGGGGTGAGAGGGGGAGATCGGGGTGGGATGTGGAGATCGGGGTGGGATTGGGAGATCGGGGTGTGATGGGGAAATCGGGGTGGGATGGGGTGTGGGAGATCGGGTGGGGTGGGGGAGATCGGGGTGAGGTGGGATGGGGGAGATCAGGTGCGGTGGGGTGGAGGAGATCGGGGGGATGGGGGAAATCGGGTTGCGGTGGGTGGGATCGTGTGGGGTGGGTTGGGGTAGATTGGGTGGGGTGGGGAGTTCGGGGTGGGGTAGGGAAGATTGGGGTGAGTTGGGGAGATCAGGGTGGGGTGGGGGAGATCGGGTTGAGGTGGGGAGATCGGGGTGGGGGAGATCGGTGTGAGGTGGGGGAGATCGGGTTGGGGTGGGGGAGATCGGTTTGAGGTGGGGAGATCGGGTTGGGGTGGGGAAGATCGGGGTGGGGTGCGGAAAATCGGGGTGGGGTGGGGGAGATCAGGTTGGGGTGGGGAGATCGTGTGGGGTGGGGATGGTGAGCTCGGGATGGGGTGGGGGAGATCGGGGTGGGGTGTGGGAGATCGGGGTGAGGTGGGGGAGATAGGGGTGAGGTGGGGGAGATCAGCATGAGGTGCGGAGGGGTGGGGGAGATCGGGGTGGGGGAGATCGGGGTGGGGTGGGAGATCAGGGTGGGGGAGATCGGGGTGAGGTGGAGGAGGTTGGGGTGGGGGAGTTCAGGGTGGGGTGGGGTAGATCGGTGTGGGGAGGGGGATGTCAGTGTGGGGTGGGGGAGATCGTGGTAAGGTGGGGGAGATCAGGGTGGGGTGTTGGAGATCGTGTGGGGTGGGGAGGAGGAGATTAGGGTCGGGTGGGGGAGATCGGTGTGGGGTGGTGGAGATCAGGGTGGTGTGGGGGAGATCGGGGTGGGGGAGATTGGGGTGAGGTGAGGTGGGGGAGATCTGGTGGGGTGGGAAGGGGGAGATTGGGGTGAGGTGGGGGAGATCGGGGTGAGGGGGGGTCGGGGAGATCGGGGGGGTGGGGGAGATCGGGGTGGGATGGGGAGATCGGGGGGGGTGGGGGAGATCGGGGTGGGATGGGGAGATCAGGGTGGTGTGGGGGAGGTCGGGTGGGTTGGGGCGGGGGAGATCCGGTGGGATGGGGTGGGGGTGATCGAGGTGGTGTGGGGTGAAGCGGGGGAGTTCAGCGTGGGGTGGGCGACATCAGGTGGGGTGGAGCGGGGGAGATCGGGTGGGGTGGGGAGGGGGAGATCGGGGTGGGGTGGTGTGGGGTGGGGGAGATCGGCTGAGGTGGTTGAGATCGTGTTGAGGTGGGGGAGATCGGGGTGAGCGAGGCGAGGCCCGACCACAGCGGCTGACCTGGGAGTGGAGTGAGCAGCGACGCCCGACCAGAGCGGACCTGCGTGAAGTACAAGCAGCGCGGCAACTTTAAAAGGAGGAGCGAGGCGAGGCATACCAATTCAACAGCAGGGGAGAGAGGTAAAAAGTAATCAAAGTGTGACGTCACCAGGAAGCAGGTAAGTGATTTGTTGGTGGTTATTTCTCTCTTTTTTTAAACTTTAACTTTGGTTTATAGTTTCTAAGGTCTCTCTAGTGTAGCAGGGACTGTTGGTAAACCAGTTAACTGTAGTGTAATTAGTGGGATTGATTGATTTAATTTAAATTCAATTAATTAAAGGGTAAGTCATGGCAGGACAGCCCGGCCCCATGATCTGCTCCTCCTGCGATATGTGGGAACTCAGGGACACTTCCTGTGTCCCTGACAACTACATGTGCAGGAAGTGCATCCAGCTGCAGCTACTGACAGACCGCATTGCGGCGCTGGAGCTGCGATTGGATACATACTGGAGCGTTCACGATGCTCAGGACATCGTGAATAGCACATTTACGGAGTTGGACACACTGCAGGTAGAGGTTGGACAGGAAGAAAGGGAACGGGTGACCAACAGGCAGAGTACTAGGCGCAGGCAGGTAGTGCAGGGGTCCCCTGTGGCCATCCCCCTCTCCAACAGATACACCACTTTGAGTACTGTTGGGGGGGATGGCTTATCAGAGGAAGGCAGCAGCAGCCAACTTCCTGGCACCAGGGGTGGCTCTGCTGCACAGAATGGGAGGAAAAAGAGGGGTAGAGCTACAGTAATAGGGGATTCAATTGTAAGGGGAATAGATAGGCGTTTCTGCGGCTGCAAACGAGACTCCAGGATGATGTGTTGCCGCCCTGGTGCAAGGGTCAAGGATGTCTCCGAGCGGCTGCAGAACATCTTGGAAGGGGAGGGTGAACAGCCAGTTGTCGTGGTGCATATAGGCACCAACGATATAGGTAAAAAGCGGGATGAGGTCCTAAAAGCGGAATATAGGGAGTTAGGAGATAAATTAAAAAACAGGACCTCAAAGGTAGTAATCTCAGGATTGCTACCAGTGCCACGTGCTAGTCAGAGTAGAAATAGAAGGATACTTCAGATGAATACGTGGCTAGAGGAATGGTGCCAGGGGGAGGGATTCAAGTTCCTGGGACATTGGAACCAGTCTGGGGGAGGTGGGACCAGGCCAAACCGAACGGGTTGCACCTGGGCAGGGCTGGAACCGATGTCCTAGGGGGAGTGTTTGCTAGTGCTGTGGGGGAGGGTTTAAACTAAAATGGCAGGGGGTTGGGAACCTGAGCAGGGAGACAGAGGAAAGGGAAACAAGGATAAAAGCAAAAGACACGAAGGAGAAAAACAAAAGTGGCAGTCAGAGAAATCAATGGTTTAAATCTAACATGGCCACAGTAAATAATAATTCTAATAGGTCTAAGAGCGTTAAAAAAACAAGCCTGAAGGCTTTGGCCTAGAAATTGGGTTGGGGCGCCAAAGTGGCGCAAAAGTCGCCTGAGCACAGGATTTAGCGTAGCGATCGGAGTAATACCGATCGCCAGAAATTCAGTTTCAGTGCCCCTCGAGGGACACGGGGCGAGGCTCGAGGCGCTCCGCGTCCCTCTTAGGGCGGTGAAACTGATTATCGCAGCGCAACGTGCCGCAGCGCCACACGCTGCGGCACGGCACGCTGCGGTACTGCAGGCCTTCCTCCCACTGTTAAGGGGGAGGTGCCTACAACAGCGCGATCCCCGCTCGCGAGTGCCGGCAAATGTGCCCGGCACCAAGGAGAAGTGCCGGGCTCTCGAGAAACGGCCGGCAATGCCGCGGGGGGGGGCGGCGGTTAGGAGGCCGGGGACGGAGGTGCTGGCAGGCGGCCACCGAAAAAGCGGCCGCCCCGCACCTCCACCTTAACTTACGCTGCTGCCGGCACAGTAAGGCCCCATGAACTGGGCGCGGGTAGCGAACGGCGCAACTGCCAAATATCGCGAACGGGGCACGAATGGGGTGCTGCGCACACCGATGACGTCATCGGTGGCGGCGCAGCGCAACAGGCTAACGCCACCATTAGCGCACCTCCTGAATATCGCGGGAGGCGCAGCCAGTGGCGCTACAGCCACTGCCTGCCTCTTTAGGCGCTAACAGGTGGCGCTACTCAACCAATTTCTCCCCCTTTGTGTCTTAATGCGAGGAGCATTTGTAATAAGGTGGATGAATTGGCTGCGCAAATAGAAGTAAACAAATACGATTTGGTTGGGATTACGGAAACGTGGCTCAAGGAAGGCCAGGACTGGGAACTCAACATCCAGGGGTATTCGATATTCAGGAAAGATAGGCAAAAAGGAAAGGGAGGTGGGGTAGCATTACTGGTTAAAGAAGGGATTAACACAATTGTAATGAAGGATATTAGCTCTGATGAGGTGGAATCTGTATGGGTAGAATTGAGAAATACTAAGGGGAAAAAAACGTTAGTGGGAGTGGTTTATAGACCTCCAAACAGTAAGGCGGAGGTTGGGGATGGCATTAAAAGGGAAATTAAAGAAACGTCCAATAAGGGCACAGCAGTCATCATGGGTGACTTTAATCTACATATAGATTGGGCCAACCAAATTAGTAACAATACTGTGGAGGAGGAATTCCTGGAGTGTTTACGGGATGGTTTCCTGGACCAATATGTCGAGGAACCAACCAGAGATCAGGCCATCTTAGACTGGGTATTATGTAACAAGAAAGGATTAATTAGCAATCTTGTTGTATGAGGCCCCTTGGGTCGGAGTGATCATAATATGATCGAATTCTTCATTAAGATGGAGAATGAAGTAGTTGACTCGGAGACTAGGGTCCTCAATTTAAATAAAGGAAACTACGATGGTCTGAGGAGCGAGTTGGGTAGGATTGCTTGGGGAATGGCACTCAAAGGGTTGACGGTGGATAGGCAATGGCAAACATTCAAAGACCGAATGGATGAACTACAGAATTTGTTCATCCCAGTTTGGCATAAAAATAAAACAAAAAAGGTGACCCAACTGTGGCTAAAAAGGGAAATTAGGGATAGCATAAGGCCCAAGGAGAGGCCTGATAATCTACATCCCAGGGTACTTAAGGAAGCGGCCCTAGAAATAGTAGATGCATTGCTGGTCATCTTCCAGAACTCGATAGACTCTGGAACGGTACCCATGGATTGGCAGGTAGCTAATGTTACCCCACTATTCAAAAAAGGTGGTAGAGAAAAGGCGGGGAATTATAGACCGGTAAGCTTGACACGGTAGTGGGGAAAATGCTAGAGTCCATTATAAAAGATGTAATAGCAGAGCACTTGGAAAGCAGTGACTGGATCGGACAAAGTCAACATGGATTTACAAAAGGTAAATCATGCTTGACTAATCTACTGGAATTTTTTGAGGATGTAACTGGTAAAATAGATAAGGGAGAACCAGTGGATGTGGTGTATTTGGACTTTCAGAAGGCTTTCGATAAGGTCCCGCATAAGAGATTAGCGTGCAAAATTAAGGCACATGGGATTGGGGGCAAGGTATTGACTTGGATAGAGAACTGGTTGGCGGACAGAAAGCAAAGAGTTGGAATAAACGGGTCGTTTTCCGAGTGGCAGGCAGTGACTAGTGGGGTACCGCAAGGATCGGTCCTAGGACCCCAGCTGTTCACAATATATATTAATGATCTGGACGAGGGAATTGGATGTAATATCTCCAAATTTGCAGACGACACAAAGCTGGGTGGGAGGGTATGCTGTGAGGAGGATGTCGTGAAACTCCAGTACGATTTGGACAGGTTGGGTGATTGGGCAGAAACATGGCAAATGCACTATAATGTGGATAAATGTGAGGTTATCCACTTTGGTGGTAAAAACAGGAAGTCAGATTATTATTTGAATGGCAATAGATTGGGAGAAGGGGAAGTGCAAAGAGACCTGGGTGTTCTTGTGCACCAGTCGCTGAAGGTAAGCATGCAGGTGCAGCAGGCGGTTAAGAAGGCAAATGGTGTGTTGGCCTTCGTAGCAAGAGGGTTCGAGTACAAGAACAAGGATGTCTTGCTGCAGTTGTACAGGGCCTTGGTGAGACCACACCTTGAGTATTGTGTGCAGTTTTGGTCGCCTTACCTGAGGAAGGACGTTCTTGCCATGGAAGGAGTGCAGCGAAGATTCACCAGGCTGATACCTGGGATGGCAGGAATGACGTATGAGGAGAGATTGTGTCAATTGGGCTTATACTCACTGGAGTTTAGAAGATTGAGAGGAGATCTCATTGAAACCTATAAAATTCTGTCATGCCTGGACAGACTAGATGCAGGAAGGATGTTTCTGATGGCCGGGGAGTCCAGAACCAGGGGTCATAGTCTAAGGATAAGGGGTAAGCCATTTCGGACTGAAATGTGGAGGAATTTCTTCACCCAGAGAGTGGTGAACCTGTGGAATTCTCTGCCACAGAGGGCGGTGGAGGCCAGTTCAGTAAGTATATTCAAGAAAGAGTTGGATATATTTCTGAAGGCTAAGGGGATCAAGGGATATGGGGAGAAGGCAGGGACAGGATACTGAATTTGGATGATCAGCCATGATCTCATTGAATAGCGGAGCAGGCTCGAAGGGCCGAATGGCCTACTCCTGCTCCTATCTTCTATGTTTCTTTTCTATGTTTCTATGTGAGGTGGGGGAGATCGGGGTTAGGTGGGGAGGGTTAGATCGGGGTGGGGTGGGGGAGATCGGGTGGGGTGGGGAGGGGGAGATGGGCTGAGGTGGGGGAGATCGGAAGGAGGTGGGGAGGGGGACATAGGGTGGGGTGGGGGAGATTGGGTGGGGTGGGGAGTTGGAAATCGGGATGAGGTGGGGAGGGGTGGGGGAGATCGGGGAGTGGGAGATCAGGGTGAGGTGGAGGAGGGGTGGGGGAGATCGGGTTGGGGTGGGGAGCTCGGGGTGGGGTGGGGGAGATCGGGGTGGGGTGGGGGAGATTGGTGTAGGGTGGGGGAGATCGGGCTAGAGGGAACTGGGGTGGGAGAGATCGGGGTGAGGTGGGGAGGGGTGGGGGAGATCGGGGCGGGGTGGGGTGGGGGAGATCATGGTGGGCTGCGGGATATCAGGGTGGGGTGGCAGAGACCAGGGTGGGGTGGGATGTGGAGATCGGGGTTGGTTGGGGTGGGGGAAATCAGGGTGGGGTCGGGGAGATCGTGGTGGGGTGGTGTGGGGTGGGGGAGATTGGGGTGAGGTGGGGAAGATCGGGGTGAGGTGGGGGAGATCGGGTGGGTTGGGGAGGGGAGGTCAGGGTTAGGTGGGAGACATCGGGGTGGGGTGGTGTGGGGTGGGGGAGATCGGGTGGGGTGGGGGAGATCGGGGTGAGGTGGGGAGATCGGGGTGAGGTGGGGGAGATCGGGTGGGGTGGGGATCGGGAGATCGGTGTGAGGTAGGGGAGATGATTTCTCACATAGCGCAGGACGATCATGCCACGGGGCTGAGCTGTCCTACCATGACTTACCCTTTAATTAATTTAAATTAAATCAAATCAAATCAATACCACTAATTACACTAAAATTAAATGATATACTCAAGGGCCCTTGGTTACTGGCACTCCCCGATACACAACAGAGATCTTAGAAACAATAACGACAAAAATTAAGGCCTAGAAATTCAGAATCGCCACGTTTGGGGCGCTACAGCCAGGCGTTCACTAAATTTAGCGCCGGGTGCAACTTAGCGCCACCTTCGCCGAAATTGAGTTGCATCGCCCGAAGAGGTTGCTGCTGCGCTAAAGCAGGCGGTGCACGACTATCATAAGGGGCTAAGCCGGCGAGCCGAGACGCTACCAGCGAGGGCGGGTGCAGCGCAGGTGCGGCGAGTTATAGATTGCAAGCAGACACGCTGGCGCCGGTCAGCTCTTAAAGGGGGAGGGTCGATTTGTTTTGCTGCCACACCCTGCACACTGCAGCCCTGAATCTAGGCCTAGACAGACCTGCTTCAACAACTCAATGCCCACGACCATGGAGAAGGCCAGGGAGTGAGCGCAGCGCTTTAGTGAGGGTGCCCTGAAGGTTCTGGTTGGTGCAGTGGAGCGCAGGCGACCTGTCCTCTTCCCTGACAGTGGAAGGAGGCCGCTGCCCAGCGAATACAGGAAAGCTTGGAGGGAGGTGGCAAACAGAGTGACCTCCAGCAGCATGGTCCCCAGGACACCCACGCAATGCAGAAAGAAGTTCAACGACCTCACTCGGGTTCAGAAATCACAGAAATCACAGAAACCTCACAGTACAGATAGAGGCCATTTCAGCCCATCGAGCCTGCACCGACACATATCCCTCCCAATCCCCGGAACCCCTACACCAACACATATCCCACCCTATCCCCGTAACCCCACGTATTTAATCCCCCTAACACTAAGGGTCAATTTTTTATCATAGCCAATCAACCTAACCTGCACATCTTTGGACTGTGGGAGGAAACCGGAGCACCCGGAGAAAACCCACGCAAACACGGGGAGAATGTGCAAACTCCACACAGACAGTCGCCTGAGGCTGGATTTGAACCCGGGTCCCTGGCGCTGTGAGGCAACAGTGCTAACCACTATGCCACCGTGCTGCCCCGGGTTGTCAGGGTGAGTACCCTTTCCAGTATCCTCTTCATCCCTTCTTGTGCACCTCACTTTCTGGCCAAAGGGTCCTGAAAGCCCCAATGCCCAGCCCTCATCCAAGACCTATGGGACTCTCATGAAAATCACATGCACATTCACCAATTTACACACTGTCAGGGCTATTCCACCATGGGAGGCAGTGCAGGCAAGATGACGGCTTGACACTGTCAGGGATTTTCCCACCATGGGAGGCAGTGCAGGCAAGATCAGGGCTTGACACTGTACTCAGAGCCCGTCCTTTCTCTTGCAGGGCAAGCTGGCCCACAATAGCAGGCAACAGCTACGGACCGGGGGAGGCCGTCCTGAACTTAAAGACCTCAGTGACCTGGAGCAGCGACTGGAGCGGATTATGGGAGGCCGGCTGATTGGCCCCGTCGCCACTGGAGATGCCGACCCCGTTCTGGACAGCAATGTTAAGGTCTTTTTGACCTCTCTCTTTCCACTTGTGCCTCACAGCAGCATCCTTTGCCACTCTCGAACCAATGCAATGCATTGCAGCACTCATGCCTCCCTCGCTGCCGCCCTGTCCTCACTCTAATGCAACTCTTGTACCTCCCTGCTTTCAGATGCTGAATCGCCAGGTGAGGAGGCGGGCCCTCAAGCTGGCACTGTGAGTGAATCGGAAGGCGAGGAGGAGGAAGAGGAAGCCGGACCATCAGTGCCACCCTCAGCCGAGGTAGCCCATGGCCATGATGGGGACACATCTTCCCTGGAGGGGAGCAGGGTGGAAGGGTCTGATGACGGTGAAGCTCCGGGACCCAGCCGGCTGCAGCAACGCGGGAGGGGTAGGGAAGCTCGGCGGCCTTCTCCCCGGAGGGTGAGTTCGGCCTCCAGTCCTGCTACAGTGGGCGCAGAGGAGGTGTGGCTCCTTGGTGAAATGGGCGCCCAGGCTGAGCGCAGGCACATTGAGCTCATGGCTGCAGTGGCAAGGATGCCTGACTGCATAGAGTCACTGGCAAGGAGTGTGCAGGAATTTGGGGCAGCACAAGCCAGGCGTCTGCAGGAATTCGCGGCATCACAGGCCAGGAGCCTGCAGGACTTTGGGGCAGCACAGGCCAGGAGTCTGCAGGAGGTCGCTGCATCACAGGCCAGGAGTCAGCAGGAGGCTGCTGCATCACAGGCCAGGAGTCAGCAGGACGTCGCTGCATCACAGGCCAGGAGTCAGGAGGACGACGCTGCATCACATGCGGCTTCCAGCCAAGTGCTTAGTCGTGCCATGCATTCACTGGCTGGTCTGATGCAGACACAGATCAGGGCCACGCGGGCACTAACTGCTGCCACCCTCGCTGTATCGGCTAGGAATCGCCGGGGCCCTCGCCGCGCCACAGCAGTCCAGCAGCCTGTGCTTCAGGAGATTGCTGCGCATGCTTCAGTGCTGGCCCGTGCAAGTGCCAGTGTCTCGGCCGACCAGGGAGTGCCTGTGCTCTGTCAGGTTGGCAGCAGCTGCCAACACTGTCACTCCTCCACTGCAGCTGCCACCACCCGTAGGACAGACTGCTACCGCCCAAGCAGAGTTGGAGCAGTCAGCAGCCGTGCCCTCCAGGCCCAGAGCTGGTCCAGGCCGTCCCCCAAGGGCATATGCCAACTCACTATCTGACCCTCAGCAGCCTTCCTCCAGCCTTGCTGCAGCCACTGGTGTCCCATTGAGCAGGAGCTGCAGGGCGGGAAGGGGCCATCGCGCAAGCGAAGCGGATCACCCTCGCAGGCCAAAAAGTAGGAGGTGTGGCAAAATGTTGAGTTTTTTATGAAGGCCGAGAATGTTGTGTTACTTTTTTATGAAGGCCGAGGATCATGGTCATTTTTGTTTCACTGTTTTGTTCATTTTCTCCAGGTTGTGAGAGCCAGTTATGTGTCTGACTGTTTTTTGGGGGGTTTCTCTGCATTTGTTTGTCATGCGGGTAGGGCACAGAGTTTGTTAAATAAAAAATTGTCTTTATTCAGATTGTCCATGTTTGCACTTTGAACTATTTGTTGCCTTGACCGCCTCAGGGTTTGCGGAGCGGCTCCATTCATGTTCTTTCAATGGCACAAGCTATTCCCTGAGAGGGGGCCTAGAACCGACTTGCAATATGCCGCTGACAGACAGCCCTTGCACTTTGTACCTCCCTCCCGTCTTGGTGCTGCTCCTCCTCCTCCTCCCCCTCCGGTGGTCCTCCAATGTCTGCTGGCAGTGGCTGAGTCCTGAGGATAGCCAGGTTGTGCAGCATGCAGCACACTACAACGAAATGGGAGACTCGCTCAGGCGAGTACTGTAGGGCTCCCCCGGAATGGTCCAGACAGCGGAACCGTTGCTTCAGCACGCCGATTGTGTGCTCAATGATATTCCTGGTCGCTTGATGGTTGTCATTGTATCGTTCTTCAGCAGGGGTGGTGGGCGCACGGAGTGGGGTCCACAGCCAGGTGCACAAAGGAAAGCCCTTGTCCCCGAGAAGCCAACCTCCTGGGTGAGCCCGGGCTTCGAAAATGTCTGCCACAGAAGTTTGACGCAGGATGAAGGCGTCGTGGCTGCTGCCTGGAAAGCGGGCATTCACAGCTAGTATGAGCTGCCTGTGGTCACAAACCAACTGCACGTTCAGCGAATGGTAGCCCTTCCAGTTGCGGTAATCCTCGGCATTCTCTAGAGGCGCCCGCAAAGCCTCATGCATGCAGTCAATGGCGCCCTGGACCATGGGGAAGCCCGCTATTCTTGCAAATCCCATTGCACGCTCTTGCTGCTTGTCCGGGGTCATGGGGAAGGAAATGTACTGATGTCTCCTTCTGAAGAGGGCATTCGTGACCTGGCGGATGCAGAAATGCACCGCGAACTAGGAGATATTGGCAATGTCCCCAGTAGCAGATTGGAAGGAGCCGGTGGCATAGAAGTTGAGAGCCACTGTCACCTTCACCGCCACCGACAGAGACGTCCTGCTGCTCAGCTGAGGCTGCAGATCTCTCTGAAGCAGGTAGCAGATCTCCGTGACCACCTCCCTTCTGAATCTAAGCCTCCGAATGCACTGCTCCTCAGACATGTTGAGGTAGGTGAAGTGCTGTCGGTATACCCTGGGAGGGTAAGGCCTCCTGTGCCGACGCCTGTTGGCCCTTCTCCATCTGGCCATGATTGGCACTCTCTCTCGGCGTCTCTGAGCCCTATCAACGCAATGCAGAAACCCAACGTTTCCACCCATTGCATCCCCCATTATATGTGGCCACTCAAGGGTATGGCACTGAGAAATAAATCCAACTGCAAAGCTCTGGCCTGAAGCCAGAAGTACCTGTGCGAGCGATGAGTCAAAACAGAAAGCTCTCTCCCTTTGTCTCTCTCCAAATCTCTCTCTCTCACACAGAAGGAGTGGAACAAAATGGCTGCCACAAAGAATGCAAGAAGAGTCCCCTTTAAATTGTGCCCCCCCAGCCCCACAGCGACTGGAAACCGTTCCACTCAACCAGTCGCTGGGGGCGCCAGGCGCAAAGAAGGGGGGTGTCACTGAAGTTCCGGTTCGGGGCGCACCAAGGGCGTTGCACCATGAAATGATGTCAGGATCTGCGCGCGCAGCTGAGCGGGTGCTGTGGTTTTGCGCCGCTGCTAATTCTTGACTCAAGTTTGAGAGAGGTGCAGATCGCGCCTTGCCCGGGCGCTAGCCGCTTCGCGCCCCACTTCTCGCCCTTTTAAGGCGCTAGCGGCTGGCGCTAACAACTGAATTTCTAGGCCTAAGACCTTCTAAATTTTATAACTATTAATCTTAACTGTCAAACTATAGAGTAGTATAAATACTCACCTGGCTGCACTCACCCAATCAGCTGCTTCCTCTTGCCCGCGTCACTTTTTGAATCGTGACGTGGCTCCGGAACGCCGTGCTGCTGAGACCCTGCTGTGACCTCCTTGGGCTGTGTACTGTGAGGCACGTACATGTGAGTCAGCCACATGTGATTGACTGATGCTGTCTGCTAATCTCCTCCCATGTCTGGTGCAACAG